>NC_050454.1:67990144-68193737 GCF_903995425.1 Onychomys torridus
TGGTCCACAGAGCAGACAGCTGTTCCAGGGTAAGATGAGACATTATTTACTCAGCCTCCTAAAGGCTTGATGGACGCCTTTGCCTTTCTCATGGAATATTGTGTTCTGTCCTGGAACAGGGTACATGAGCTGCACCTGAAGTTGGAATTAGCACTCTGAAGTGTTTTGAATCCCTTTCCTCATTTGACATTTTCAAAGATGACTTCTGCACTAGCCGCTTTTCCCATTACTGGGACAAAACACCCGGGAAAAGTGACATCAGAAGGAGGGTTTGATTTCAGCTCATGGTTTAGGAACAGATGCAGTCCATCATGGCGCACGATAGGGGGACAGCCAAGAACCAGGGGACAGTTGGAAGCAGGGCCAGGTTATAAATGTCAAGGCCCGCCTCCATGACCCACTTCCTCCAGTGAGGATCCACCTTCTTAAGGTTCCACAGCCTCCCAAACAGCACTGCCAGCCGGGGACCAAGTCTTCCAAAGCATGAGTTCATTGGGGCCATTTCACGGCCAGGCCTCAGCACTAAGTGTTCTGAGTCTTCCACAGTTTAGTCAGAAGCCCAGGGGTTTGATGTCTGTGAGTGGCAGGTGCAGGTGAAGGCCAACAGGGCTTTCAGGACTGGTGCACCCTAAACAGCTCTGGCCTTTGCATGTTGCAGGTATAAAATCCGACCCCAGCGGATCGAGGGTTGTGCGGAAAGATGGTGTTATCGTCAGCAACTCCCTGGCTGCGTTTGCTTACATTCGAGGTAGGTGAATGCATGGGAGCTACTGGGGATGCAGAAGGGCTTCTCACTGCCTCACCGACAAACGCTCTGATAGCTAAAGGAAAGATGCCCTCAGTTGTACCTGCAGCGTTGTGATGTCCAGAGCGCAGGGCTGGGATTCAAACACAGTTGTAACCACAACCATGGGACCTGCAGGAATAAAGCTGAGGTGCTGAGGGTGTGGCTCCAAAGGAGTTTCCTCCTTGAAAAGTAGAAATGGGTGCCCCAGATCTAAAAATTAGGATCATTGAATTCCCCTCACAACTGGAAGAAAAACAAGGTTGATCACGGAAGAAGCAAAACAGGTCCTGCCTTGGGATGACACAGCCATCCCAGGAGGCCTGACAATCACTGTGGTTGCCAAGGTTCCCTTGTCCACCTCCCCAGGGCTGAAGGCTTGCACCGGGCCTGGCCATGTGCAGCCCTCTCTCAGGGGGAATGCACACTCCTTGCTACCTTCCTGCACATCCTAGGACAGATTGTATCTTGGGATGTGGACTGTAAGTTTCAACACTGGCTTCCTGCTCAAGGAAGGCTCTGTCATTCAGCTTACACCACATTACTTTATACAAGACCCAGGACTCTTGGAGTAAAAACAGGTATATTTTGGCTCATGGTCTGGAGGTCAAGTTCAAGATCCAGTGGTTCCATGGGTTTGGACTGTGGTGAGGGTGGGGCATCGTGAGTGATCACACTTTGAACTAGAGAGGGAGAGAAAGGAACAGAGCAAGGTCCTACAATCCCCTTTGATGGTGCAGGCCTGATGACCTAAAGGCTGCCCATAGACCCCCACCTCTTAAAAGTCCACAGCACCACCTCAAGGCCACCATGGGAACCAAACTTTCACATATAGGTCTTAGAGGAACATTTATCAAAAGTGTATAGAGGCCAGAAACTCTGATACCTTCTGTAAAACGCCCAGTACCAGGATGTATGGATGTTGCTATTCAAGCCTGCTAGGGCTGGGGTTGTGTGGGGTAGAGCTTCCTCGCAGGGGAATGGAGGTTTAGAGAAACAGCTCAATACATGAGCTGGAGAGCCTGGCCCCAGCACTCCACCACTGCATAATTTTCCCGCTCAGTGTTGCTCCCGGCAGCTTGCCATGTGCTGCAGGGTTATTGGCCCCTTTTATTCTTTACAGCTTCTCTCCCATGTCCTTGCTGCTCCTGATGACTGTCAAAGTTAAGCTTGAAAATTTGGGTTTTAGAAGCACGTCCACAGTTTCAAAGTCCCTTCAGGTGGAGGACAACGATGAAGAGAAGCAGGGATGCTGCTGGCTGAGGTGTAGCCACGCTGGACCCCATCCTTTCTCAGACACCTTGGCCTTCTTAGCCGCCATAACAAATCACTGTAGACTGGAGCTTAAGGAACACTTCCTGTTTGCTAACGGTTCTGGAGGGAGGCTGGAAGTCCATGATTAAGAGCCTCCTTGGCTTTAGACAGCCACCTGCATGCTGTGTCCTCCTATGTATGTGGGGGGTTGGGTGGGGTGGAGCGGAGGTGTGTGTGGGGGGACAAAAGAGGCAAGGGAAGAGGAGAGTGTGAGCTTTTCTAAAACACCAGTCCTATCAGACGAGGACCCGCTGGTGAACTCTGTTAACCAAAATTAGCTCCAGAAAGTTCCAGCTACAAAGTCATATTAAGAGTCAGGGCATCAGCATGAGCTTGGGGGAATGGTCAGTCCAGAGCAGCACCTCTGAGGATTGAGGCTCTGATCATGAATTCTACACTTAAAGGAGCCCAGGGTCCGAGGAGCGGGGCCTTTTGCCAAGGGCACCATGGACAGCGGCTGGGTCCAGCCTCACGCTTGGCGAAGGGCAAGGCCGTCAATCAGTTTCTGGGAAGAACACTGTCTTCAGGCTTTGGAGGGCTGGAACCTCTTGACCCAGTGTTATGTAAATATCCTTTCCTCTGACATCTCATGAGCGTATCCTGCTATGTGTCTAGATGATGTGTTTGCCTGTCTAAGCTCCTCAAGGACAGATGACTGTCATCTTGTTTATCTGTCGCATCTCTATGTCTAGGACAGTTCTGGGGTAGACCAGGACACAGTAAGTAGTTAACAAATGGCTAAATAATAAACCCAAGATGATGTTATGTCTGCCTTATACTCTTTTATCATCTATAATTTACAAATTTTTATCTGTGGATCTGAAAAGATGGCTCAGTGGTTAAGGTATTTGCTGCTCTTGCAGAGTTCAGTTCCCAACATCCATGTCAGGAGGCTTACCATTGTCTGTAATTCTAATTCAGGGGACCTGGCACCTTCCTTTAGCCTCTGTGGATTTCTACATACATATGGGGTACAGTCACATGAATACACACACACACACACACACACACACACACACACACACATACACACACACACACACTCGTGTGTAAAATGTGTCTGTGGGTGCATGCATGCCTGGGGTATGTACATGAATGTCAGAGGACAACTTTGTATACTTGGTTCTCTCCTACCACTGTTTACCTAGGTTTGGGGATCAAATCCAGATTGTCAGGCTTATGTGGCAGAAACCTTTATCCATTGAGCCATCTTGCTAGCTATCTACAACCCAGAATGATGCTCCATCATTTTAGCATAAGGGCTGGATGGGAAGTTGTTTGACTTTATTGAGAGATGTTTCTGTACATTCATCTCAACAAGTCACAGCTGAGGCTAGGTGTGGATCTGGAAAGCCTTGCTGTGGGGCTAGGATCCGAAGGCTGGACACAGGCTCCTGGCAGTATTTGATGGTGAGGCCACTGGCTAAAGCAGCTGGGGACCCACAGCTTGAGCAGGGACTCCTGTAAACTGAGGGAGAACAAAAGGACATTCACTAACCAGGCCACTGGCAGCTCTGGTGTAAGAGAGCAAGGGAATAGATGGAGGACAAGCAGACAGGTCACCAAAGCCAGGGGCTTGTGCTGAGTGGGGGACATGGGGGTCGGTGGAAGGGAAATGAAGATGTTCAAAGGTCTCTGCTAAATGATGTCTCCTCCAGTCACTTATATGATCTGCAAGGGCATTTCTTATGGAAAAAGGAAGTGTGCATGCATGCGCGCGCGCATGTGTGTGTGTGTGTGTGTGTGTGTGTGTGTGATATGTGTTATATATGTGTATTTGTGGTATGTTTGATGTGTGTCTGTGATATATGCAGTAAGTGTGATGAGTGCTGTGTATGGTATATATATTATGTATATATATACATATATATGTACATATATATACATATATAGTGATGTACATTTGTGTGTTGCATTTGTGGTGTGTGGTGGGGTGGTATACGTGAATGGTGTATGCTATTTGTGTAGGGGAGGCTGGTGGTACTTGTTTATGATATAGGGAACTTCAAGTGGGGGATGGTAGCATGTGTACATGTGTTTATGTATGTATGTGTATGTTCTGAGGAATATAGTTCACTAGCTGCCTCAGCATTGTCCATTACCATTGTCCCCTAGCTGAGGAACTTTAGTCTTGCTCTCTAAATAAATTAATGACCCTTTCCAGACCACCAAATTAGTGTCTTATTGGCATCCGGCTTTGTGTGTTTACCTCATCTGTGCCCACAGGCCTGCCGTTTGTGACTCAATACTCAGTCACTGTCCCTACTGTTTGGGATTGTGGTGTGTGTGTGTGTGTGTGTGTGTGTGTGTGTGTGTGTGTGTGTGTTCAGCCTCAGGCAAACTTACCGAGAACTTTGGGGGTGTTTTGGGGATCTGGGACCACAGCCAGAGCAGTCTTGTTGGTTCTCAGAAAGGAATTCTAGAACATCAGAGGAGCTATGTGAAGGAGAGATTTCATCACACGTCCCAAAGTTAGTCACATGAACCTTTTAGGGGGCACAATCAGAGAGCCGCACGGGTCTGTCACATGGGTGTGGGCTCTCAAGTGTTCCCTGGGTCTCCAACCCTGACAGAAAGTCTTGTCAGAACAGTCTTCAAACACTTTCTGTTTCTTCCTCCTGGAGGACTCTGGCCACAGTCCCACAAGAGACGGACCCTTGCTGGTGGCTTCTGGTGGCTTATCTGGGTGTGACTAAATTTGAACTGGAGCTTGTGTTGGCCCCAGACCAATATCTGAAGAGCAAATGGGGCCCTGGCACCCATTCTGGGGCTCCTGGGACCATTCCCTCTAGCCTGTGATGAACTGGAGCTAAATTTAGAATACCAACAAAAACACTGTCAAGATTCTGTTCAGCCACAACAAAAAGAAAGCCCCATTTTCCCAAAAGAGATGCTAGAAGGGGTCACAACTCTGAAGTGGTCCAGTTGGTTCTAGAAGATGGAGGAAATGCTTTCTGTATAAAGTCTGGGGCAGTGGGCAGAGCCCTGGTCTGAGCCCAGGTCCCAGCAAATAGCGGCTTTGCAAAGTGACTAGGCTACCACATCAGGGGTTAGGCCAGCTCATCTCTAACGTGCCATCTGCCTATAATCTGGTGACAGTATGACAGTCACTTCATATGGATAGGAAGTTTGATTCCCACGGGACTCATCTTCCCCATGCTTGGCCACCGGATCTCAGTGACATGGATGTGAACTCCCCCATAAAATGAGTGATCCCATAGTAATAGAAATTCCTGAATCCTAGAAGGAGAACCCAGACCCTGCCACCTGGAGAAGAAGGAGGTACGAGTTGCTGATTTTGTGGTAGCATGTGATATGCCCTAAGGATTGACTCACTTAATTTGATTAATCCAAGTTCCTTAAAAATGGGGCTAGGGTATGGCTCAGTTGTAGAGCACCAGCCCCGCATGTGTGGTGTCCTAAAGTTCAGACTTCAGCACAGAAAAAAAAAAAAAAAACAAACGTCATTAAGAACAACTAAAGAGGTAGAGTAACAGATCCATTTTGTGGCGGAGCAAGACCTTGGCCCGAGATCTGGTCCACCACTACACCTTGGACAGGAGGAGAGGGACTCTGAGGGACCTTTCTTCCTCAGAAACGTGACATAGGGGCAGGTTTGCTGCTGGCGCTGGCTCTGTCCCACCCAGGAGTGTCTAGAAAATGAATTAAGACTCTGCCCTCTTAAAACCGCACATGCTTTATCAACTCCAACACATAAAATGGGGAGGGGACACTCACGCTGCATCTGAACCTGTCAGAAGGCGAGCATGATGTGGCGAGAGGCAGAGCAGGCTTTGATCAGCCGGAGAGCGGGAGGGATGGTCTGACCTGACGCCCTGGGCTTGGCGTCTTTTGTATATTACTGTTTAGTGACTTCCTTACAAGTGTCGGTGTCTCCAGGCAGCCCACCTGCCACCATTCCCGGAGGTGAAAGTAACCTTTCTCACTGTCATAAGGGTCGTGCGTCTCTAGGACCAAATCCTTTATATACTTTAACTCTTCAATGCTGTACTGATAGCATGACAGACGCAATCTGTTGTCCCTTCTACGGCCAAAATAAGTGCTATTTCAGACATCTGGGTCTTAAAGGGAGTGGGGAGATGTCAGGCAGTGGTAGGGTCACAGTGTGGCGGCACAGATGAGTAGAGCCACTGAGGGACAACTCAGGCTGTGGGAAGGAGGCTGGCCAGCTGGGGAGGTATCCACTTTCGGGAAGATAACGTGTTCTGGTTCCATCTCTCCTGTCAGATCTCAACTGTGAGATCCCCTCATTGTCGGGGAGACTTAGCAGCCCTGGAGTTCTGAGAGACCAGGCTAGATGCCTGGGGAAGGACAGCAGCAGCAAAGACAACCGTCTTCATTGTCTTTCCCAGAATAAAAGACAGGATGGTGTGCCCAGAGGGGGCTCTGAGCAGTTGAGACTTACTGAGAAAATGCTGGGGATAAAAGCACATCCCAGAAGGAACCTCCAGGATCCAGCCCTGATTCTGTCTGAAGAGGCTGCTGGCCTCTACAGCCTTCCCTCTGGGCCTCAGCTTGAATATTTATAAAAGTGTTTAATCCATGGCCCCCAGCTCAAATCTATAAATAAAGTTTTATTGGGGCACATTCAGGCCCTGTGCTTTACATATTGCCGGTGGCTGCTTGTTATAATTTGAATCTGAAATGCACCCCCCAAGGTCATGTTTTGAATGTTTGTTCCCCACAGTAGTACCATTGTGGGAAGCACCCTGGGTCCCATTCTACCTTACACATGAACCTGTTGCCTATCTTCTCTGACACAATGGATGGCAAATCTTCAAAAGTATGAGCTAAGATTAACCTTTTAGATCCTCACACGTTCTGTTCTTCTCACAGCCCACCCTGAGAGAGCCGCCCTGCTGTTTGTGTCCAGTGTCTGCATTGGCCTGATCTTCACGCTGTGCGCCCTGGTCATCAGAGTGTCCTGTACCAAGGACTTCCAGGAGCTGAGGCAGGGGAGGGAGCCTCTGGTGCTAGGGAGTGACAAGGCTGAGGAGGAGGTGGAAGAGGAGGACTCCTCAGACTCTGAGTTTCCTGAGGAACTGTCCAGATTTTGTAGGACTTCGTATCCAGCCTACAGCTCCATAGAGGCTGCTGAGCTGGCAGAAAGGATTGAGCGCAGGGAGCAAATCATTCAGGAAATATGGATGAACAGTGGCCTGGACTCCTCAATTCCAAGGAACATGGGCCATTTCTACTGAAAACCAGAGGCTCCTGGAAGAGACCACACTTTCTGAAGACAGAAGGATCTAGAATGCTGTCTCCCGACTCCCTCGAGTTCTGGTTCACTTGTACCTTCTATGAAGGAGAATCTGTCATGTCAACCGAGACAGACGGATGAAGCCGGAGAGCCGTCAAAGGGACGTCTCACACTGTTTACAGCACACCCTGGAATAAATTAGGAGGAAGACTTGGTGTCTTGTACTTGTTTGAATTCATGTCTATGCATTAATAACTCTGCACATAATTGAGATTCACATTTACTCAGCACTAATAATACCAGGTGCTGGTTCATAAATATTCATGAGATGGTACAGCGATGAGTTGAGTAGACAGGGGACCCACAGATATTCATTAAAAATTTCCATGATGGCAAGTGGTGCGATGGCTCAGTGGGTATGAGGTGACTACTACCAAGCCTGGTAACCTGAGTTCAATCCCCAGAACCTACAGTGTGGAAGGAGAGAACCAGCTCCTACAAGTTGTTCTCTGATCTCCTTATATATAACACACTCACACACACTCACACACACACACACACACACACACACACACACACACACACACACACACACACTCACACACACTCACACACACACACACACACACACTCACACACACACACACACACACACACACACACACACACACACACACACACACACACACACACACACACACACACACACACACACACACACACACTCACACACACTCACACACACACACTCACACACACTCACACACACACACACACACACACACACACACACACACTCACACACACACACACACACTCACACACACACACACACTCACACACACACTCACACACACTCACACACACACACACTCACACACACTCACACACACACACACACACACTCACACACACACACACACACACACACACACACACACACACACACACACACACACACACACACACACACACACACACACACACACACACACACACACACACACACACACACACACACACACACACACACACACACACCACACACCACACACACACACACACACACACACACACACACACTCACACACACACTCACACACACACACTCACACACACACTCACACACACACACACTCACACACACACACACACTCACACACACACTCACACACACACACTCACACACACACTCACACACACACTCACACACACACACACACACACACACACACTCACACACACTCACACACACACTCACACACACACACACACACACACACACACACACACACACACACACACACACACACACACACACACACACACACACACACACACACACACACACACACACACACACACACACACACACACACACTCACACACACACACACACACACACACACACACTCACACACACACACACACACTCACACACACTCACACACACACACACACACTCACACACACACACACTCACACCACACACACACACACACACACACTCACACACACACACACACTCACACCACACACACACACACACACTCACACACACACACACACACACACTCACACACACACACACACACACACACACGAGTAAATAAAAATGTAACAAAACTTTAATTATACAGGCAGGGTAGAAAACAGGAGCTCATCGGGTAATTAATTAACTAGCTAATTAATTTATTTTTGAGGCAGAATCACTCTGTGTATCCCAGGTTGGCTTTGAATTTGTGATCTGAGATCTGACTGCCTCAGCCTCTGGAGTATTTGGATGACAGCCGTGTTACAATCATGTGCCACCATGCCTGGGCCACAGATGACTTTTAATTCACAACATTATTTTTTCAGAGCAGAGACTCAGGATTTTCTTCAAGGAAAGATGAGAAGCTGCTCGGGCCTCGGAGGCCGTGGTTATGTTTGCCATCTCTGTGCTTGAAGAAGGCCTCATGTAATGGTTTCCTTCAGATCCCGTGTGGTAGATAAGCATGGCTGTTTCAATGCACTGTCCTTGTGGACACTGAGATTTGCATTCGATTTACTTTTGCACTGAAGTTGGTATAGTCCCACAGCTCACTGGTTTTTTTGTTTGTTTGTTTGTTTTTTGTTTTGAGATAGGGTCCCACATGTAGCTGAGGCTGGTCTCAAACTCACGACAGTCTTCCTATCTAATGAGTGCTAGAAGGACAGATGTGAGTCAGGATACCCACATTCATCTGCTTAAAAAGGAGAAAAAAAGAAAGAAAATCAACCATTGGGGTGCTTGGGAGATGGCTCAGTCTGCAAGTAGCTTACCCTGCAAGCTTTTATTTCAATTTGATCCCCAGAACACCTGCTAAGAAAAGCATGGAGCTACTCCCCACCCACCCCAGCCTAGCCATCATGGCAAGTTCTAGGCCAATGAGAGACACTGTTTTTAAGGGGGGAGGAGTAAGTAAAGAGTGACACCCAAGGCTGAAATTTCAACAGTATAAAAGCTATCGTTAGCTCAAAGGCTACACAAATCCATGCAAGCACCAGGATTTAGCTCATGCCCTGGTTTTGCTCCATACAGTAAGTTTGCAGACTCCCCGGATTTAAATTTAATACCACGGTGCTTCTGGTGGTAAAATCCTGAGTAACCAACCATCAAATCATTGCAAAGCTTGGGTACTACCTGCTGGGAGCTAGGGCCTGGAGCCAGTGGAGGGGAGAGTGCAGAGTGTCCAGACAGAACCGGGAATGGGTGAAATTAGAAGGCTGCCCCTAGTGGACAGGAGGCTCACAGCAGGGGAGCAGTGAAGAAAGTAGTGGTTTTTTTTTTTTTTTTTTTTTTTTTTTTTTTATTGCAGCCGGGGTTGCATTTGGCCCCCTGTTGGTAGTGTTGAAATGTGGGGAGGTGGGACCTGGCAGGAGGGAGTACATTATGGGGGGCAGGTTCCTGGGGTCCAGCTGTCAACTTCCTTGCCATTGGTGCTGTCTGAACAAGAGACCCCACATTCCTGCCTCTACTGCTGCTTCAGCCCTGTGACGTTCAGACTGTTCCCTTGAAGCTGCGAGTCCACAGAACTCTTCCCTCTACTTGTCTCTGTCAGCCATTTTGCCGCTGTAGCACAAGAAGTAGCTAATGCAGGCTGTGCACACTGAAATGGTCCCGTCTTCCACACACCACATCGGTTACCTTGACACAAGCTGGGGTCATCTGAGACTTCAACTGAGAAAATGCCTCATCAAATTGGCCAGTAGGAAAGCCTGTGGGGGAATTTTCTTGAATGATAAGCACCTGGGCAGGTGCTCCTGCGTGGGATTTAAAAAAAAAAAAAAAAAAAGCAGCAGGCTGAGCAAGCTGTGAGAAACAGGCCAACCAGCAGCGTTCCCCTGTGGTCCTGCTCCAGTTCTGGTCCTGGCTTCTCTCAATGGCAGACTGCTGTGATGGGCGTGTACAAACCAAATAAACCCTCTCCCCAAGCTGCTTTTGGTCAGGGTGAGTAACACAGCCATCGAAAGCACACTAAGGTGTGTGCCTACTACAAGTGAGCTCTTCTGTACCAGGAATCTTAAAGAGTCTTATTAATAAAATCAAACCTGAGGCCAGGTATTGGGGTGAATGCTGGAAGATCAGAGAAGCAGAACAAGTCACAGCCACCTCACCTTGCCAGTTCCTCAGCTGATCCTGTTTCCTCAGACTGCAAGCCTCTGAGTCCTCATCCGAATGGGTCTCAGCTGAACTGTGTTGCTCAAGACCCTAAAAGCTTAACCAGCCAAATGCTTCTAGTTTCTGGTCTTCACGCCTTGTATATCTTTCTGGTTCTGCCATGGCTCCCTGGGATTAAAGGCGTGTGCTACCACTGTCTATCCTCTATGTTTAATATTAATTCCATAGTGACTTCCCTGAGTATCTGCCTCCCCCAGCATACATACATACATACATATATACATACATACATACATACATACATACATACATACATACATATATAAATATGTACATATATCATATATATTCCCTCTTTTACAGAGAGAGAGAGAGAGAGAGAGAGAGAGAGAGAGAGAGAGAGAGAGACATGTACATACTCTTCCCTGTCCCCTTTGGGGCCCCTGCACACCAGGCTGCCAAGGCATGGCTCAACTTCAGCCTCTCTGCAAATGCAATAAGATAGTGGATTGCATTTTCTGACCTTCAAAAGAGAACTCCCCTTTCTTCTCCTGGCCTCATAGGTCCTGCTGAAATTGTGTTTGGGGCAAGAATCCCTGGAGGGAATGACCAAAGCACACTTGGATGAGGGTTTGCCACTGGACCAGACTGCAGCAGGCATGGAGGAAACGACCAGATGGAGGTTCACCCAGGGAACTCAGAGTATGCCAGGGCTGCCGCCCTCTGTGACTGCGTGTGTCTCTGAGCAGAGGAGTCTCTGCCATTCCCAAGCAGTGGGGTCGCAGACAGTTCTGCTAGGAGGTTTGCCAAGCCACCACCTCGGTGATTTTGTGTTTATGCTGACTCTGAGGGTGGGTGTGTGCTGCCTGCAGAAATTTCTACTCTTCTGGAGTGCCCTGAGTTCTTAGAGGGGATGCTGGGACCTTGGGGTGTCATAGAATTTGCTACTGTTCTGGGGACAAGAAGTCTCCACCTAGGAATGAAGTGGGCTTTTGGGAGCCTTGTGAACAGCCCCGCCACTGCTGACACAGCAGTGAAATAATGCCTGGCACAGGTGCCCCCAGGCCACTTTCCCTGCCGGACACACTGCCAGCAGCCATGGGAAGGGTGGCTGCATTTGGTTCCTACCTGTCCTCCTCTGTGGAGAAATGTCCCTTCTCACTTCCTCACAAGGATTTCTGCCAAGAGCAATCCCTCCACAATCCCCTTTGCAGGAGTCCCTGCCTAGGGCCTTCGAATGCAGCTAGAGTGTTGGTCTAGCATGAATGAAGTCATAGGTCCATCTGCAGCAGGATGTAAAGCAGGTGCAGCAGTGCACACCTGGAATCCTATCAGGAGTTGGAGGCAGAAAGTTCAGATATTCAAGGTCACACCACAAAGTGAGTTGGAGGCCAGCCTGGAATACACAAGATGTTGTCTTAAGATACAAGATTCAACAAAAAAGAATCTCCACTTCAGAAATGGACTTAAAGCATCCAAAGGGATGTGGTCTGGGGCCTGGGGTGCATGCTGTTGCTGTTGGCCCATACTGCTGGTGCGGTTCTCCAAAGGCACATCAGAGGAGAACTTTAGAAAGAGTTATCGGGAAGTCAGCGTATCTATGAGAGTCCACTTTCAACCAATCCCCTTTTCCCCACAAGTCTGCCTGCTCCAGATCACCTGAGAAACCAAAGCCTGAGGCTGAGACTTAGCTGTGGGGCTGGGAGCAGAGTGTTTTACTCCATTTTCTGTTTGCTATGACAACATACCTTGAGTTGGAAGATTTATAAGGTATAGAAGTTTGGGTTGGAGAGATGGCTCAGCCAGCAAAGGCTAGACTCACAACCAAAAACTCTAAGTAGATGTTTATTTGGGCTTGTTGCTTTGCTCCCAA
This sequence comes from Onychomys torridus, assembly GCF_903995425.1. Lineage (NCBI taxonomy): Eukaryota > Metazoa > Chordata > Mammalia > Rodentia > Cricetidae > Onychomys > Onychomys torridus. Next base: position 68,002,980 of record NC_050454.1, read on the forward strand.
GGAATGCTGCATGCTGCTCTGTGCATGGTGGAGAAGAAGAAGGAGGCACTTTCAGAAGAGGTCACATGGCAGCAGGCAGCTAGAGGAAGCTGGGAAACCAAACTCCCTCCACTCCTACCAGCCCTCAGGATAACCAGCCCACTTTCAAGGGAATTGCATCCATCTGTCATGGGATAACCTTTGTGTACACTGTGAAGATGTGTCTCTGCCAAGGCAACTTCTGATTGGTGTAATAAAGAACTGAATGGCCAATAGCTAGGCAGGAGAGGATAGGCGAGACTTCTGGGGAGACAGGGGAACTCTGGGGAAGAATCTGAGAGGTGGGGAATGTGGTGGTATTGTGTTCCCTGAAATATTGTGCACCCTAATAAACTTATCTGGGGTCAGAGACAGAACAGCCACAATATTAAACATAGAGGATAGGCAGTGGTAGCACACGCCTTTAATCCTAGCATTCCAGAGGCAGAAATTCATCTGTTCAAGGATACAGTCAAGCATGGTGACTCACACCTTTAATCCCAGAAAGCAAGCCTTTAATCCCAGGGAGTGATGGTAGAAAACAGAAAGGTATATAAGGCACGAGGACCAGAAACTAGAAGCTTTTGGCTGATTAAGCTTTTAGGCTTTTGAGCAGTAGTTCAGCTGAGAGTCATTTGGATAAGGACTCAGAAGCTTCCAATCTGAGGAAACAAGACCAGCTGAGGAACTGGCAAGGTGAGGAAGCTGTGGCTTGTTCTGCTTCTCTGATCTTCCAGCATTCACCCAATAACTGGCCTCCGGTTTGATTTTATTAATAAGACCCGTTAAGATTCCTGCTACAGGGGAATTCACCAATGAGACATGGAGCAAGCTGAAGTACAGTATGGAGGAGAGGTAATGAGCTACGTAGCAGAATGTAGATGAATATAAATGGGTTAATTTAAGTTATAAGAGATAGCTGGGAACAAGCCTAAGCTAAGGCCAAGCTTTCACACTTAATAAATCTCCATGTGGTTATTTGGGAGCTGGTGGTCCAAAGAAAGTATAACTAACATCAATCCCTTCACAAAGTAAAACCTCTGTGGTCTAATTGCTTCTTAAGGGTCCCCACCATCTTTTATAATGGTAGGAACCAGGTCTCCAACACATGAGATTCAAGGAACCAACCTGTTAAACCACAGAGTAGCCTTTATCTGCTCTCCGCAGGGTTGGACGCCACTTCTGGCATGCTGTATTATCTACTGAGACTTCTCCAATGTATGGATGCTCTGGAGCTTCCATCCCACTCCCTGCTCCTCCTGTCAGGACCCTGGAAAACTGACATCAGCCAGACCGGATCTGATTCTGTCCCAGCCCTGGCCACTGTTCCTCTGACCACTGGGTCTCTCTGGTCTTCTAGCTATTGCTCTGACTTGCTTGTGGGTTGGTGGGTGAGTGATCCAGCTGTGCCTCAGTTTCCTCCTTTGTAATAGTATCTGCCTCCTGATGATATTGAAAATGAAGATGTTTTTGCACACCAGAGGAGCAGAGGTACACTGTGCTTTTATCAGCAGCAAGCAACTCCTCCCGAGAGAGCAACAGCCAACAAGAAGGTTCAAGCCATTTGTGCTATCTGGGTGGGGTGGGGTGGGGTGGAGTTAGAGCGCTCAGAGGCAGCACAGGCACAGCCAGTGAGGGGAAGAACTCAATCAAGTTTGTGGGACAGGAAAAGCTTTGTCTGCAGAACTTGGAGGCAAGTGGTCAGGTCTGAATGGCCGTGGGTTCTGTGGCCAAGTCCACTGTAACCTTTCCCACAAATGGACTTCAGAGGCCAAACCCAGACTCGGCAAGTTTGAATGAAACTAACTCCCACAGGCTCATAGGGAGTGGCATTATTAGGAGGTGTGGTCGTGATGGAGGAAGTGCGGCTTTGTTGGAGGGGGTGTGTCATTGCGGTTGGGCTTTGAGGTCTCAGATGCTGAAGCCTGGCCAGTAGGTCACAAGGTGTAGAACCCTCAGCTCCTTCTCCAGCACCATGTCTGTCTGCATGCCGCCATACTGCCTGCATGATGATAGTGGACTAAACCTCTGACTTCTAAGCCAGTCCTTTAGAAGAGTTGTTGTGATCGTGGTGTCTCCTCATATCAATAGAAACCCTGACTAAGACAGCAAGGTAGTTATAACCCGGATCTATGGCCACCTGAGTCTACGCAGCTCATTTAAACCTGACTGCGAGAGTTGGCCCACTCCACCCCAGGACTGTACCATAACCTTGGAGATGAAATCCTAAATACTCCAAGTGCATGCCAGGAGTGACCCAGTGTCCACAGCTGCAAAGTAGACAAACAAAGAGCCCTGATGCCCACCAACTACATAAGAGAGATGCTGGGAAGTCAACTAAAAATCCTGGGACCACCATCTCCCTTTTTAAAATCAACAGGCACATTTTCTGGACAGGATGCAATGCTGGGCTTCCCGGAGAAAGTACAAGAAACACATTTACAGCACTCAGGAGACAGAGCCAGGTGGATCTCCGTGAGTTCAAGGCCAGCCTGGGCTACCAAGTGAGTTCTAGGACAGGCGCAAAGCTACACAGAGAAACCCTGTCTCAAGAAAAAAAAAGAAAGAAAGAAACACATTTAAGCGCCTGTGTTGGCAATGTTGGGCTTTGATACCCACTCTGAGGCCACATGGTGATTTAAAGGATTTTTAGCTCAGTAATAGGACTTGGGTGAAGCTCAGTGGCAGAGAACTTGTCTACTATTGTGAGGTTCTAGGTTCGATCCCTGTAGTTCTTCAATGATGACGATGATGATGATGATGATGGTGATTGATGATGATGTGATTGATGATGATGATGATGGTGATTGATGATGGTGATTGATGATGATGATTGATGATGGTGATTGATGATGGTGATTGATGATGGTGATTGATGATGATGGTGATTGATGATGATGATTGATGATGGTGATTGATGATGATGATGATGATGATGGTGATTGATGATGGTGATTGATGATGATGATGATGGTGATTGATGATGGTGATTGATGATGATGATGATGATGATGGTGATTGATGATGGTGATGATGGTGATTGATGATGGTGATTGATGATGATGATGATGATGATGGTGATTGATGATGATGATGATGGTGATTGATGATGATGATGGTGATTGATGATGATGGTGATTGATGATGGTGATTGATGATGATGATGATGATGATGATGATGGTGATTGATGATGGTGATTAATGATGGTGATTGATGATGATGATTGATGATGAAGGTGATGATGGCAAACACTGGTGAAGGCTGGGGCCATACAGTGGTAGTACTTGCCTAGTGTGCATGAGGACTTAGGTTCAAACCCAAGTTACTGCCAGAAAAAAAGATGGGGGCTATGGATCCAGCTTAATTGGTAGACTGCTTACCCAAAGCCCAAGGGCTCATCCCCAGTGCCCATAAGACTGGATGTGTATGTCTCTAATCCTGTCACTCAGGAGGGGAGGGATCAGGAGGGAGGATATCCTCATCTACATCCTCACCCTGGACTGCACAAAACTCTGTTACAAAACAAACAAACTGATAACACAATTTCAAGTCAGCTCGCCGTTTCTCCAGATAGACTTCAAGGGCTCGCAGCTACCCAGCAGTGACGTGCCAAATAGCTCCACTGGATAAAACCATTCTATGGTATTAAGTTAAACATCTGCTCAAGTGCCACAGACAGTTCTCCAGCCTCGTCCACTGAGGGTGTGGTCAGAATCAAATCCACAGGAAAGGACTCCACACCAAAGCTCACATTCCTGGGCTCGCTGGCACCTGACCTATCTTCTGCCCCTGATGCCTCGGCATGAAGATGCCGGAGGCTCACCTTCCTGGAAACTGCTCCTCACAGAGTCGTGGGCCCCAGGAATTAAGTTCCGTCTCCTGTCTCAGCCACACACTCCCTGCAGCGCTGGCTTCTGTTTGCTTTGCCATGCATGACTTAGCCTGTGGCAGCTGCTACTACCAACATTTTCTGGGTCATCACTGCTGCTGTCGCCTCCTTCCCTGGGTCCCCTGAGAAGATTGAGAAAATCTACAAGAACCTGGGGACAGGCCAGAGGAACCTACCATCTTCTGGAGGTAAAAGAATATTCTGGCAGCATAAGAGACCCAGAGCTAGAAGGTGAGCTTGACCTCGGGCATTGGCCTCTGACTGTCTACTAATTTATTTTAAGCTTGAGAACAATTTTATTGAGTTTAAAAGAAAAACTGCAAGGCAGGCACGCTGTGAATCTCAGCTGTTGTCTGGAGGAGGAAGATGGAGATGAGGAGGAGACAAAAATCAGGTTGTTAGTAAGCAGCCACGTGGCAGAAGCTGGGTTGGGACAGACCTTGATAGAAAAGGAGTAAGAAAGGCCAGAGTGTCCCAGAACGTACGGTTAGGGCAAGCATCTGAAAGAAGGAAAAAGAGATAACGAAGAAAAAGAAGAACTTAGGCTCTTCTGAGTAAGCGAGGAAAGTGAGCCCAGCTGCATGGCCATGGCTCCGGGAACAGTCATCCTGGCTAGTTCTAGGAAATAAACCAGGTACACAAATATTATACTCTCTCACTCCTACATGAAATAGAAAATGTTGCTCTCAGGCAAGCTGGGAACAGAAGGGTGGCTATCAGAGAAGTTAGGGAGAAGGAGAGGGGTGGGGATGGTAGTTATAGCGGGAGAGGAGCGAGCTACGGACCGTCTCAACCGGCTAGAAGAAAGGCTCCCCATGTTTGCACCATGAAGCTGTCATATGGAGGAGAAGGACATCTCAAGGTGCTCCATCCACATGTACAATAGCTGTTTCTTTTGATCTATCAGTTACAAAACAGTGGGGTTTTTCTGTTATTTGTTTTTTCGTTTTGTTTTGGTTTTTGTTTTTTGAGACACTCTGCGGTTCAGGCTTCTCTAGAACTTGTAATCCCCCTGCCTTAGCTTCCGAAGTGCTGTGACATAAGCAAGCACCCCCGCACCTGCCCTGGAGTGTTATTTAATATTTAATAGCAATAATAAAGATTGACAGTCACTATTTGCTTAATCTTGACATCCTGGAAATTGCCAAACTGCAGCTCAGTTCTTTTGGGGGAACTGAAGTTGACATTCTTGGAGAGCTGTTGTGTGAGGCCTGCGAGGGTTTAAGATGTAATTAGTCTCACCTTTGCAAAGGACGTCACGGGCCTGACAAATTCTTTCCTGCAGAGCCCTATTTTAAAAGGTCCCCAATCTTTTCTTGAAGGTTGCTCACAGCTTAATTGCATTTCTTTCCAATTGCTTCAGCAGAAAATCCAATTGAGAACTTATCTTGAGGTAGAAATACTGTCTTCCTGCTTTTAAGGGAACTGCCCGTGCGATCGTGAGCTAAGACCGTAGAACAAAGAGAGGAAGGCTGGTCACTTCCGATTGCATGGGTACCCATGGATTCATCATAGTTTCCCTATTCTGAGCTCTTGACTCCACGAACCAAGTGCTTTCAAGAAAAGAGAAATGGAGGCTGTCATTTCCTATCGTCTCCAAGACAGTCCAGCCCGGGAAAGATGAAGGGAGGTAGAGGGGACCGTGTTCAGATGACTAAGCATGCATCTGACCTGGAAAAGACTCCTGTCCTCTCTGCGGAAGGGAGGCAGCCCAATTAGGGGCATGTATGAACAAATGACATTACCTCACCGAGAGGGAGAGGAAAATGCTCTCTCTGTGCTAACAATGAACTTGAGAGAAAATCTGTTAACTAATCTATGAAGAATTTGCAACCCCGGTGAGTTGCCTCCCTGCTCTGAGCTCCCAAACTTCCTTCCTCAGAACTTGACCTCTGACCTAGTGTTGGCGGACCCTGGGAAAGTCAGGTGGGCGCTGGTCAGCTGAGGAGGGATCCCGTGAGCCGACCAGCTTTTCCTTTGGAGTCTCCTTTCTCCAAGTGTCAAGGCATTCACGTGGAGGTCAGAGGTCAGCTTGTGGGAGTCAATTCTCTTCTTCCAACATGTGGGGTCCAGGGAGTATCAGGTTCCCTTACCCACTAGCCGTCTCGCTGGCCCTTGGGGTAACATCTTATTAGATGAATTGGGAAGAAAAAAAAATGATAAAGATTCACTGTGTTGTGCTTTTATAGAAGGTAGAAACAGAGGCTGTGAAGTAATACACAGATCATGACCATTATGGGATAGCTCCTGAGTGGGTGCAGCCCAGGGCCTGTGCACTGGTTTCTGCCCCTCGGGGAATGTGTGAACTCCCTAGAGGCCCTTCTTCGCTGGCTCTTCCCATGATGCTCTGAGTGCTGGCGGGGTTACAGTCCCACTTGTTGCTACTAGCATCTTGGAGTTGCTGGCCCGGGATTGCTTCATTATTCCATTGCCATGGCTCACGGGTGCCCCAAAGCATGCACTTTGCCAGGCTCCGTTCCAAATGAAGTCAGCTCCCTCCAGCAGAGCCAGCAGGGCAGCCTCTGTCTCAGAGCAGAGGTCCTCTCCAGTGTCCGGGAGCAGAGGCGCGACACCGACCTGGGAGAGTGCTGACGGAGGCCTGGCATGGCAGGCAGGCCCAGGTCTCCTCACTCTTCCTATCTGCAATCCGAGCTCCCAATGGAGCTTGCCTAAGGATGAGGAAGGCCTCAGGAGCATAGCCCAAAGCCGGGAAGAGATTGGGGGTGGGGGTGTCGGGAGAGTCTCATCCAACCTAGGGTTTCCAGTGGCCTGCCCTTAACAGGAGGAAACTATAGCCCTCGCCTGGGGCCTGGAGAGAGGGAGCCCTGTCTTCCTGGTTGCAGCTGCCCTGGGGTACAGCTCCAGTCACGGGGAGCTGGGAGGTCATTAGTGGCCCACGCGATAGGTGGACCCTGTTCCTACTGAGATCAGTGGGGGATTTTTGTTGTTGTTTTGTTTTTCTTGGAAATGTTTTCCATTTACTGTGCACCCTCAGGGCACTTCCAGTGACTTTTGTGGTTTTGCATAAATAGTTTTCAACAGTTACACCAATAGTTGCTTCAGAGGCAGAGGGTGTGGGGAGCTCCTTACAAAGCCCCTAAAGGCAGGACCTATGCCATTCTGTGGAGTCCTGTGCTGCTTGTACTGAACAGAGGGAATGTGATACACCTTTGCAGTGGAACTTGGCATAGCGTGTGTGTGTGTGTGTGTGTGTGTGTGTGTGTGTGTGTGTGTGTGTTTGCAACAGTGCCTGAACTCAGAATAGCTCCAGGTGATTTTGTTGTGTTTTTATTTTCAAAAAGGCTGTTTTGTTTATATATATATATGGCATATATACATATATATATGAGTGTTTTACTTGCATGTATGTCTATGTACCAAGTACATGCCTGGTGCCTGTGGAGGTCAGAAGAGGTTGTTAAATCCCCTGGATCTAGAGCTACAGATGGTTGTGAGTCACCATGTGGGCACTATGGTCAAACACAGGACCTCTGAAAGAGCAGCGAGTGCTCTTTGCCATTTATCCATCTCTCTAGCTCCTGTTTGTTTTTTTAAGACAGGCTCTCACTCTAAGTCTGGCTGGCCTTGAATCCATAGAGATCTGCTTGCCTCCTGGATCAAAGGTGTGCACCACCATGTCGTTGTCTTCTTCTTCTTCTTCTTCTTCTTCTTATTATTATTATTATTATTATTATTTTGAATGGGGCACTGAGGCTTGAACACAGAGCCTTGAACACATTTAGCAAGTGCTCCACTGTGTTACCATTCCAGTCCCAACCACAGCCAAATCTTCATTTACCATATCCTCTTGAAACCCATGGCCCTATTTTCTATCATTTTTTAAATTTTCTTCATGCCTAGTACTTGGGCATCATGTGCTAAATCTGGTGGATATTAACCCCACTGGTGACCTCTGGGATGAATGGTTCTTCCCTAGCATCTCCCCCTCCATACTTAAGACCTGGGCAGGCTGGCAGCTTCCTCTCCCCTTCCTCCCTTGTCTCCATCCATGTATCTTTTTGTTAGTCATTCATTCTGCTGGCCACCAAGTTCTGACTGTGTCAGGCACTGTGCTTAGGACCTGGACAGCGAGACAGCGCCATCATGGTGAGTGGAGAAAAGGCAAGAGCTGTAAGGGCGAATCAACCAGAGAGAGTCTGACTTCCGTTGCTGGTTGGAGGGAAAGCGGCCAGAAAAAAAAAAAAAAGACCATTCCACCTGGCCTCTATTCAACATTACCCTGACCACCTCAGCATCGCCTGGTCTCCATCTCACCCTTACCCCAACCTCAGCATCATCAGTCACCATGTAGCCTTTACCCCAACCTCAGGATCACCTGGTCTCCATCTTGCCCTGACCCCAACCTCCTCAGCATCACCTGGTCTCTACCACACCTCCATCTCAACATCACTCCCACCTCAAACCCTTCGGAACTGCCAGGTCTGTCTTTCACTCACCTGCCTCAGCATTACCATGGGAAACGGTCCACCCCAAGTGCTCTGTTCTGGATCAGCTCATCTAGAGAAGGGAAGTCGTGGTCATCCTTGGAGGTCAGAGTCAGCAGCACTGTGAAGTTCCATTCTCAGAACCTGGGTCTCAGCCTGAACAAAAGTAGATGGGCTGGCAGGGAGCCCACACTCAGCGCTGCCTCTGAACTTACACAGCGGAGCAACATTAGCCGATCACTTCAGAGAAGAATCAATGAGACCACACGGCAGGTGTAGGCAAGGAGAGTGAGAGGTGCTGGTGTGTGCCTGTGTTTCGGTCATATGAGTCAGCTCTGAGATGTCTGGCTACTCTTGGGACGGTGGGACCTCTGGCTGTCATTTGAGAGCGGGTCCCCTGACTCCAGCTCTTGACTCCTTCATTTCACAATTTGGAAGCATGAGTTAGATACCCAGAGCCCCCTCAGCTCTCAGGAGCTCAAGGCAAGGAATTAGAAAAGAGGAAGAAATAATTTCAAATACCTTGAAAATCTAAAAGTGTGTGTGTGTGTGTGTGTGTGTGTGTGTGTGTGTGTGTGTGTAGGCAGAGCCCACGGGAGGGCTCTGGAGGGTACCCTGGGAGAGTGTGTCCAGGCCTGGACAATGCTGGCCAGCAATGAGGGTTGGTGGAGCCCAAGACAAGCTCCTAAAACACAGCTCACAGCTACTCCTGATTCATTCTCCTGAACTCTGTGTTCCTGTCTCTTATCCTCTGTCCACGGCCACCTCACTTCACCAGCTGTGTGGGCGGACACCAGGACCCAGCCATGAAGTCACACATAAGAGAACACAGCAAAGAGACAACATCCCAGCTTCTGGGACATGCTGAGGAGAGAACAGGGGCTTCTGGAAGCATCAAGCTAGGTCATCTCTGTGGGTTTGACTCTCTGTTCCCAGACTTCCCCTGGCCAAGCCCCACATGGCTCCTGATAGAGGCCATATGCAGCCTATGCCTAGGACCGAGAATCCCGAGCTTCAAGGCACATGCTTGTGGTCCCAGCTACTCAGGAGGCTGAAGCAGGAGCGTATATAACATGAGTCCGTAAGTCGGAAACAACTGGGTTAGACATCATTTCATACAAAAAGATGCTAAGATGCGCTTTTGGAGTGTGGGTCCCATGGATCCACATCTTCAGCATTCGCCCATGAACAGCAGCTAGAGCCCTGTCTGCCTGCCACCTGGGTGTCCCAAAGCCCAGTACCACTTGCTCATTATGTGGACCTATTCCGCAGTGGGGGTTTGGCCCTAAGCAATGTCTTATAGGTCTTTCACTCTTGACCACCTGCCACCCTCTCCCTGCCTCTGGCTCCCACTGAGACAGCAAATCGAGAGCCCTGTGGGCACCCACCACACTTAAGCTTTTGGGATGCTTTCCTGTCCCGAGTGGCTCCTCCAGGGGCTATGAACAGCACAGAAGCCTCTGAGGCCCTGAAGTTACAGGAAAGAGGAGGCGAGTGTCCATGGCTTTCTTGTGGGAAGGGAATGAAGATTCAGTGAAGTAAGAAAGACTGGCTTTGACAGGTGCTCCATGCTCCACGGGGACAAGGCGTCATTGTCCACACAGCAAGACTGACAGGACTTGACACAGGTCTCTGTGTCACCAGTGTCCTGGAAGCTTTGGCTGGAGCTGCATGCCAATGAACGGTGGCTCGTAAGTCACTGGAATAGGAGGCTCTGAAGGTGACAAGGAAGAGACAGAGCGCCGTGGTGTGCATGCACATGGGAGATGAGCTGTCGCTGGAGAGCAAGATCATCGGCACCACAGGAGGACGGAGGCAGAGCATTAACTCTGGGCACATCAACTGACTGCTGAGTAGACTCACCATTTACCCACAGGCTAACCAGAAAAGCAGAGCGGGCATGCTCACAGACACCTTTGCTCAGGGATGCCAGACAGACCTTTGCTCCATGTCTTTTTGTTGTTGTTTGTTTGTTTGTTTTTAAATGTATTATGTATACAGTGTTCTGCAGGGCACCAGATCTCATTACAGATGGTTGTGAGCCACCATGTGGTTGCTGGGAACTGAACTCAGGACCTCTGGAAGAGCAGCCAGTGCCCTTAACCTCTGAGCCACCACTCCAGCCCGCTCCATGTCTTTAGAATGCAGCAAGTACTCAAGAGTGGAGGGACCAGCACCTCCTGTTCTGGTCCTTGTCCATCCAGAATCTGACCTCAGAAGATGCTTTGGTTTCATTGCTGGTGCTGTGAAAAAAACTCACAGTCACCATCTGCCATAGCAGGGAGGTCAGAGGGGCAGGAACTCAAACGTCCAGTCACATCCACAGTCAAAGGGGGTGGGGGGGGATGGTGCATGCACGGTTGTGAGCGCTTCCATTGGATGAATGGCTGCCACCATTTAGAGCCGCCAGAGTCTCCTCGGGCCACCCAGCCCTGGTGCTGACTGCACCTGTTTCAGTCCCAAAAGTGACAGGCGTCTCCCAGTGGGCTTAGAATTGGGGTGTGATCTCTCAAGCCCTTGTACACCCCTGCATTTTGAACTCGACCCAGGGTATGATGTAGACACCATGTGAAGATGGTTACTTGGAAATGTGGTCCCCTGCCCTTGCTGGTTTGGGTGGGATCTGGGGAGCACTTTCACAGCTATCATCACCCCACTAGGGTGACTGGGCTTCACAGATCATTGGGGTAGGGGCTTTTGTTTTTTTACAACCCAGGCTCTGAAGTACTGAGACTGGGGACCAGTTCTGGGAAGTCCCGGGTCACCCTGATCTCTTACCACCTCCTGCCCACTCAGACTTGAACAGGGAGACTCACAAGGACATTGATGTCACATTGCAATAAATGGTCCTGGGCTCTGAATCTCATTTTCCTTAAATCCATTTCCCTAAGAAATATTATAGCATTTACCCTTCCCATTTTATAAGACATGATGAATAATGCCATTCATTCTAAATCCCTCTTTTCAGTCACTCTTAATATTCTTTTAAAAGAAAGAAAGGAAAACTCTGTTGGGACCAAAACCTCACACACTTGGACTAAACCCAAGGGTGAACATTTATTTCAACAAAATTCATTCAAGGTCTTGAAAGTCAAGTGTGAGATGTGATATACACCTTGTCAGTGAGGATAATGCCCTTTTCTGCACTTGGACAGCTGAAGATGATATGCAGGTTGACATGTTTGGTGTCTTAGGAATGTGACCCTAGAGAGATCAGGAAGTATGCTGGAGGCAGGGCCTCCTGGCTTGATAGACCCTGCCAAGATGGCTGGCTACTTTGGGCTCTGGAAAAATTTCCATCTGCTCCCACCTTATCACACTGGCTTTTCCTGAGACAGTCCATGGGAACTGAACCACTGGTTCCCGCCGTCACCATCTAATCAGTACGGGGTGTCCTATAAATGTTCCTTTTCAAACACACTGTCATTTGTCAGCTCCCCATAATTCCAGCCTCAGGAGGTGTCTGGATGTCATGCTGGGCACTCTCATGTGAGAGGGATCCATCAACACCTTCAAATTCTGGCCCTTGTTATTGTCATGGAGACACCATCTGCTCCTCTCAAAGGGGATTTTGCCAGAGCTTCATGAACAGGGCTTTCTTCCTCTCATTGGCTTTTCAGTCTATCAAGGTCCTGGAGAGATAGGGATGAGATCTATCTTAGTAAATTCTACTCCACTATTCATCCAATAAATGTTATTTCCACCTGAATAACTCCTTGGATCATTTTTTAATTTGAACTCTTTCTTGTTATTGCATTTTAAAAGTTCTTTATTTTGGAATCTGTTTCTCTAATTTTTTCCATCGTTGGACCATTGCACATGCTAGCCAAGTGTTCTACCTCTGAGCTACAAACCTAGTCTGTGATGGTTGGTGTGGTCAATATAATAAAATCTAAAATCATCTGAAAGGTGGGCCTCTGAGAGTGTCTCTGGGGACATTTCTTGACTTTGTTCATTGAGGTAGGAAGACCCACCCACTGAGGGTGGCACCATTCCCTAGGCAGGAGATCCTGGGCTGTGTAAACCGGTGAGTGATGGCTCTTTTTCTGTTGTGGACATGTGACCAGCTGCTTTAAGATCCTGCTACCTTCCTTGCTCCCATGCCCCCAGGATGGACAGAACTTGGAACTAAACTACAATGAGGCCTGTCTCCATTAATTTGCTTTTGTCAGAGTATTTTATCACATCAACAGAAAGAAACTAAGATACTGCCTCTTTCTTGGTGTCGACGGTCAGACTGCTCTTGGAGTAATGACGTCACATCAGAACTGCCAGATGAGAAACTGACCCTGGAATGAGACAACATGGTGCTGTGGAGATGGCCCATTTCTCGAGAGCCGAACTCTTCTGAAGGACCCCTCTTTAGTCTTTCAGTGGTTGAGCACAACATGCCAGAGATGTAGCAACTTTGTTTCCTAGAGTCCTACACCACTCTATCCATGCCCATCTGGCTTCTCTCTGCTTCCCTGCTGGACACCTCGGGGATGGGCATGCGTGGTGAGAGGAAGATGGGCGGCCTGCTATTCCAGGTAGGTTGGACCAAGGTGGCCCCGGTGCTGTGGTTCCAGGCTCCTCCTCTCTTATGGCTCCACCATATGTGACTTTGTTTTTCACTCAAGTCAGCTCCAAGCCCAAGATGACCGCTGGAGTTCCTGCCGGTACACATGTATTCCAGGTTTTAGGAATCAGAACAGAGGAAGAAATCATTTCAAATGTCTTGAAAATCTAAATGTGTGTGTGTGTGTGTGTGTGTGTGTGTGTGTGTGTGTGTGTTGCACATGTGCAGATGCCTATGGAGGTCAGAGGTGTCAGACGTCCCTGAAATTGAGTCCCAGATGATTGTGAGCTTCTAGACATACATGTTGGGAGCCATTAATTCTCCCCGAGCCCTCCACCACACAGATGGGTCCCAGAATCTAGTCTCGCCATCTCTGGAAGGGTCCCTGCTCGGGCTCTAGATGGGGTCACAGGGACAGGACTCCAGACAGATACCTAAGCATGTGGCACTTAATTACAACCTGGATGGTGCATTCCTGCAGCCAAGGGACAAGGTGATCTTGTGACAGAACCCTGGTAGATAAGACACTAGCCATCTTAGTTAGGGTTTCTATTGCTATGAAGAGATATTATGACCACAGTAACTCTAATAAAGGAAAACATTTAGTTGAGGTGGGTTGCTTACAAGTTTTAGAGGTTCAGTCCATTATTGTCATGACAGGGAGCATGGCAGCAGGCAGGCAGATGTGGTGCTGAAGAAATAGCTGAGTCCTACATCATGTAGGCAACGGGAAGTCAACTGACACACTGGGTGGTGCCCTGAGCATAAGAAACCTCAAAGCCAGACCCTACAGTGACAGACTTCCTCTAACAAGGCCATGCCCACTCCAACAAAGCCACACCTCCTAACAGTGCCACTCCCTATGAGATTATGGGGACCAATTACATTCAAACTACCACATTCCACTTCCTGGCCCCTATTAGCTCGTACAGTATCATAGTGCAAAATTCATTTAGTCCAATTCCAAAAGTCTCTATATACAGTCTCAACAATGTTTTAAAGTCCAAAGTTCAAAGTCTCTTCTGAGATCATGCAATCTCTTAACTGTAATCACTGGTAAAAATCAAAATCAAGAAGCAGATCTCATACTTCCAACATATAATGGCACGGGATACACATTACTTCCAAAATGCAGGGAAGGGAGCATAGTGAGGAAATATTGGACCAGAGCATGACTGAAAACCAGCTGGGCAAACTCCAACTCTGCATCTTCAATTCCTTTCAGCTTTGTTGACTGCAAGACATTTCTTTCTCTTGGGCTGGTTCCACTCCGTTAGCAGCTCTCCTTGGCAGACATGGCATGACTCTGGCATCTCCAACGTCTTGGGTTCTCCTAGGCCATCCAGGTTTCAACTCCACAGCTTCATGCAATGGCTCTGGGCCTCTATTCAGGGACACCCACCCCTGACACATGCCTGGCCTCCGTGGCTCTATTCCACAACTCCTTTCTTCTATCCTTAACTCTAAAGCCAGAACCATGTGGCTGAAGCTGACAAGTTCTGCTGCTTACTGGGGTTGGAACATGGGCCCCTTGTTTAATTACATCTTCACTAGTTTTCTGTCCTTCACTGCTTGGCTGTCCTGAAACTTGCTCTGTAGACCAGGCTGGCCCCAAACTCAGAGATCTGATTTGCCTGTCTCTGCTTTCCCAGTGCTGGGATTGAAGGCGTGCCCCACCACACTTGGCTCTAAGCTTTTCTTTAGCCCCTTTCACAAGGTGGAAGCTTAGCTGGCATGGGATCTTGCCCTGAGGTCACCACTCCCTGTATTCCATTCCTTAGGCTAATCTTCTTGAACCCAGGACTTAGCTCTGTTCCACTTCCTGGTGCTCTCTTTCTCCTCAAAACTTACATTTTGTGACTTACCCTGCTCAGCTTGCTCCTTTTCATTATAAATCTTCATTAGAGTTTCCACTAATCACAGGACAGTGTCTTTACTAGGCTGTTCAGAGATTTCCTCTGCCAACAGAATTAATCCAAAACTCTTCACTTTAGTCTCAGGCAGACTCTTTGGACAAGAGCAAAAGGCAGCCACTTTCTTCACCAAAATATCACAAGAATGATCTCTAGGCAGCATACTAAAATTCTTCTCCTCTGAAACCTCTTGAGTGAGCCCCCCATAGTTCAAATAACTCTTAGCACCACTGTCTTCCATGCTTGTACTAGTTTGGCCCATTAAGCAGTGATTAAAGCATTCTATTGCTTTCCAAACCCAAAGTACCAAAGTCCAAATTCCTCCAAACAAAAAACAGGTCAGGCCTATCACAGCAATACTCCAGTCCCTGGTACCAACTTCTGTCTTGGTCAGGGTTTCTATTCCTGTGAAGAGACACTGTGACCATGGCAAATCTTATAAAGAAAACATTTAATTGAGGTGGCTCACTTACAGTTTCAGAAGTTCAGTCCATTATCATCATAACGGGGAGTATGGCAGCAGGCAGGCAGATGGGGTACTGGAGAAATAGCTGAAAGTCCTACATCTTGCAGGCAACAGAAAGTCAACTGACACATTAGGTGGCACCCTGAGCCTTGGAAACCCCAAACCTTGCCCCACAGTGACACACTTCCTTCAACAAGGCCATACCTACTCTAACAAAGCTACTTCTCCTAATAGTGCCACTCCCTAGGAGATTATGGGGGCCAAATACATTCACATCACCACACTAACAGTTGCATGGTTTAAAGAATTCTAAGTGCTGTCAAATTTAAGTGGTGTCAAATACTAACATCCTAGTATTTGGTTACAGAGAAATAATTAAGTTGTTTCAAAGGGCAATACCACAGCCAGCTGGTGCATGTAGGAGCTACTTTGTTTCCTTTTCTTATGACCCAAAGATGCATTGGATCAAAAAGAAAAGAAACAAGACTTCATGCTAGGCTGACAGTCTGCACTGGCCAGGTGAGGTCTGCTGGGGGTCTCTCAGAGTAGTACCCGGCTCTGTCTTCACCTGCTATGTGACCTGAGTGTGTCACAAGGTAGGTGAATGTAGTGTAGTGACGGCCAGTGGGCCCCTCTGTGGATGGCTGTGGAGGGGCCACACACCTCTGGGTACTCCAGTGAGCATCTGGCTCCCAGCGGTGTGAAGCAGACAGGATTGTGGACTGTAGCAAGTACCCCACAGAGGAGGGTGGTGGGTTGCCAGGAAGCCTGCATCAGCTGATTATTCCCTCAGAATGAGAAGTGGGGCTCAGGAGGGTGAGTTCTGCTGGTTATGTGAAATGAGTGTCACCGTCAGGGCCATGGACAGCGCCCACACAGGTGACATTGACACCTGTTCCTAGCAACACTGACTAGTTCCTAAAAAGTTCTGCTGTGATCACACGCCTTGACTCACTCTCCCACGTAATTCTGAGCACGAATTGTCTACACACAAACTACACATGGGCAAAGACAGCAGGCTCTCAAGTACAACCAGAGGCTCTAACAGTGAATGTTATCCAAGGCCAGAACATTTCCAGGAGAAACTTCAAATTATAATTAAAGTAAGGGAAATAGAAACACCTTTGGTTTTTTACAAAATTTGACCAATCAAAATAGCAGAACCACAAAGCATGGCCAGCTACATCTGGCTTTGAAAGTAGCCTATCAGGGGCCAGCTTGTTAGATACCAGCTTGGTAGCCAAGGCCTCTGGGAGAACTTCAGTGTTTGAGGCTCAGCCCCATGGCTCCTACTAGAAGCCCAAGTCTCCCAAGTGGGGTCAGGGACATCAGGTAAATGATGCTATGTGAGCCAGCGTGTTCTGATGGGGCACCCAGGCCAGAGAAGGAGGAGTTTGTTCTCATCACAGATGTGGGAGGCTGGCTCCAGGGAAAGGTTGGCTTTGCATGGGTGTAACCTGTCCCCAGGCCACCTCCACTTGGGTCATGTGACCTCTGCTGGCTCCCACAACTCCTCTCAGGGCTGTGGTGGAGAGCTTGGGTACTCAGGTGGGAGGGGCAGTGTAGGGAACAGCCACGCGTTTCCCCTCCCTTACAGGGAGCACAAAGAATTTCCTCTTAACTGGGCCAGCATCCTGAAGGCCAAGGTCAAGGGTAAGTGTGTCTCTAGGACGCGTCTAGCTACAGGGAGAAGTCTGGGGTATACTTCATTTACAGATAGGTCCAGGTTTGGGGAAGGGGATGAACAGTGAGTTTAACTGGGGAGCAGTGAGTTCTGCAGGCGGTCACTGAACCAGCAGAGGTGCCCAAACCGGCATCCTCGGTCCCAAGGGCGTCAACGGCAGCACAGGCAGAGCCTGGAGCTGGTCTGGCCATGCCAGGGACAGCCACTCTGTTCCCGACCTGTTTTAGTGAAGGAGACTTGAAAGGTTAACTACAGAATCAAGATGCCAGGTTAGCCTAGCTGGCACCAACCTGCATCACAGCTGGCCTCTCCTGGCAATAACCCCGGGGAGTGGGGTGGGCACCAACCTGGAGCTAGGCTTAACCTTGGGGGCTGGCACAGTCAGATTTGTAAGTGGGTTCACCCTTGAGCAGCGCTTCTCAACCTTCCTAATGCTGCAATCCTGTAACAGTTTCTCGGGTTGTGCTGACCCCCATAAAGTTATTTCGTTGCTACTTCATAACGGTAATTTTGCTACTGTTATGAATTGCAATGTAAATATCTGATATGCAGGATATCTGGTATGTGACCCCCAAGTGGTGACCCACAGGTTGAAAGCTGCTGCCCAAGTGCCTTAAAGCAGACGCATCCCCACTGATCTCAAAGAGGAGCCTGCAGCTGGCGCCCTCTAGTGGCCACCACGGTCAAGGTCCAGTCAGCTACGGAGTCCATCTCGCAGAGAAAGCAGAGCAAACTAGGGGCCTCTCAACACAGGACAGGGATACAGACAGGAGAACTAAGGATATGGCCGCAAGTACATCTATGAACCTTTGGGATGCCACCAGAGACAATCCTTCGGTGTGACACAATTTTCCTAAACTGAGAATAATTGGCACATTTTCTTTTGAGTATGTATTTATTAAGTTCTATATATGACTTATTTCAAAAATTCAAACGAAAAGAAATTGGAAAATAGAAACGTCCATGTCTCTTACAGCACTATAGTTATTTTCCCAGGGCAGGGGGCTGGTGGTGCTGATGGCCTCATTATCTGGGTCTCCACTTTATGTCTTTTACGCCATGGAAATGTCTTTTCAACGCAGTGTTATCAGCCCACGGAGAGTTTAGACAGGAGTCATCGTCATTTTCTTCCAGTTTCTGGAAACAAACACGCTTTCCTCAGGACGGCGTTTCAGGAGAGTGGCTCATGGAGACCGAGGGAAGGGTCCCTGTCCCCCCCACACCAGCAGGGCCTCCAGGGCTTAAAGCCGGCCACAGGCTTGGAGAGCCCGGAAAGCCCGTCCTTAACACCACGTGGTCCTCACAGGACCTGACCACAGCTGAGGCGTGGGATGCAGGCTGCAGCCCCAGCCCTGCCCCCCCCCTCCCCCCCCCTACCTTGAGCTCCTCCTGTCTTCTATGGTAGAACAGCATCAGTTGCTTCTGCTCCTCACTGCTAATAATCGGCTCCCGGGCTGGTGCCCCCTGCCCCCTCTGAAAAGGCAAAATCAGAGTAAACTGGGGACCGGGACGTTCTTGCAGGGGGCATCAGAACAGTTACTTTGTAACTATCTCTGCCAGCAGCGAAGACGGCAGGCTGATAAGCCACAGCGGGGCCATGGGCACCAGCACTGCTGGGGCTCCGGACTTGCAGTGGACGGCCACCTCTAACAGGGCCATTCCCGAGGACTGCGCTGTGAGCCAGGGAGGGAGGGAGGATGCTCAGAGTCACACTTCGAGGCACAAGTCTACAGGCCTTGTTCCCAAAATCACACAGGGATGGTTCATGAGTGCCTAAGATGACACACGCAGGTGGACGGCTCCCCACACCTCCCGCCCTTTCCAGAACGGGACGTCAGCAGCTTGGAAAGACCTAGAAGAGAGCTTGGCTGAATTCTTCATTAACTAGCAACATTTTTTCATGTAGACCTGCTTTTTAGGTTGAAATAACACAAAAAGGAAATTTCTACTTTGAACTGGGGCCCACAGGGCTAAAGGCATGCAGGCGGTTAAGAATGGTTTAGATTTCCTGCAAAACTTTATCCTAACCAAGGTGAATACACCATACTGACTCTCAAGCAGAGGCGCTCGCTCACCTGCTGGATCTTGACGATGATTTTGGTTTTCTCGTTTTTCCCCACGTAGTCGGAAAGCTTCTTTGTCCGTCTCAGCTCCTTGGCAGCCCACCAGAGCTGCGCCTCCGACTCCTGGATGACTTCCAGAGCTGCCTGTGGGCAACGGCACAGGCACAGGGGCAGGCTTGAAGAGGAAAGCCACCCGCACCTCACCCAGCACCTGGAGCCTGGCTGGAGGCCTTTCAGGCAGAGGGCAGGTTCTAGCACCCTGCTCTCCCCACAGCTCCATGCACACCTGAGTTCCTGACAGATCTTCTTTATCCTCAAATTCCATCCGGATGGGATCGTACGGTGGCAGCCCCATGGGATAGACGATCATCACTGCACCTCGAAGCTGGTCCAGGGCATCTTTCACCATCTCCATGGTAACAAAGACTCCAGCTTCCACTTGTTTCTGGAAGTGGACCAGGCAAAAGTCAATAAATACTCGGCAGGTTCCCATGTAAGACCCTCAGAGGCCCTGCCAACTCAGCCACAGAAGGAACCAGAGAGCTGCCGCTGTGCAGGTGACTGCCGCCCACTTCGGGGCTGAGCTGAGGACACCATGGTCCAGGCCAGAAGCAGACAGTGAGTGACATCAGAGAGGTCTGCAGTGCTCAGGTCAGACCCACACCCAGCCGCATCGTTGGGAGGAGGAGGGGGATGAAGAGGCGGAGATGGAGGAGGGGGTGAAGAGGTGGAGATGGGGCAGGCTGCCTCAGGCACAGCCCTGGGCAGGTGGGAGTGGAAGGGGACCTTTCCTACAGGCCAAACTGACAGGATCACCTGACCTTAGAGCAAAACAGACTAAGATAGTTCTAGAAAAGGGCTGGCCATGCCAGAGAGACAAACGCACAATTAAAGGCTGAAGCAGGCAGCCTCACTTCTACCGCAGCCCCCAGGGAGGGTGGAGCAGCTACATACTGAGTCCAGCCAGGTGACGGCTAACGCCTGTCTAACAAGACCCTCCTCAAAACCCTAAGGCTTCGAGGCCGAGTGAAACTGCCTGGTGTTGAACCCAGGGACTTCCATGGGTTCCCCAAGGATGGCCCTGCAGCCCTGCTCCCTCTTTCACACTGGTTCACACCTTCTCCATTATCGGGCTGATCACAGTTCATCGTGAGCTGCAATCAGGACTCATGTGCTCAATGAGTTCCGAGTTGTTCCGATAAATCTGAGGAGGGCACAAGAAGCCTCACTTTGGAGGCCAAGTGGGACAGAAGCGTGGACAGCCTGGGACCCCACTTGAAGCTGGCTCTGAAGTCTTCTTGGTGGCCTTCGATGCTAGTTGGGGATCTGAAAGGGTTGTGGCTCCTAACTCATGGGGTCCGTGCTAACTGGGTGCTGGGGTTAGAATTGCACTGAGCATGGGATTGCCTGCTGGTACTGCACTGTAAACGGCCACTGAGGAGGGTTCAAGCAACATGGGAGGCGGGTGTGGGGGTGAGAGGAGGCGGGTGTGGGGGTGAGAGGAAGCGGGTGTGGGGGTGAGAGGCGGCGGGTGTGGGGGTGAGAGGAAGGTGTGGGGGTGAGAGGAGGCGGGTGTGGGGGTGAGAGGCGGCGGGTGTGGGGGTGAGAGGAGGCGGGTGTGGGGGTGAGAGGAGGCGGGTGTGGGGGTGAGAGGAGGGTGTGGGGGTGAGAGGCGGCAGCTCTGGAGCAGAAGGTCAGGGCCAGAAGCAGGCATCCAGGTGACAGGGGGGAGGGCGGAGAGCGACCCAGGATGACATGGGTCTTTGCAACCACGTGACTGAGAGCGTGACTGAGACGCTGGTTCTGTGACTAGGAACCTACAGGGACGCTTACCCTGAGGTACAGAGTGCAGAGAGAAGGGTGAGGGTAGCGGGGTAAAATTTAGTTCCAGAAGCCCGAGTTTCCAAACTGGGGTAGAGGATGGTGGTCTGAGGGGTGCCTGCAAAGGGTGTCAGTGCCGTGTGGGGAAGGAGAGTGCTGAAGAGGAGGACCCCCGCTAAGACAGCTCTGAGGCCAGGGCTCATCTCTCCACGAGGCTCTTCTGTCAGAAGTATCTCGAAAACGCTGACAGACTAAGGCCCTGGTGAGACATCAGGGACCTGGCACACAACAGCAGCTTTCTGGGGCTCCTCGGACCGGGCAGGGGCACAGAGGTGCATGCCCATAATCCCAGCACCCAGGAAGCGGAAGCAGGAGGACTGCCGTGGGTTCAAGGTCTGTTTGGGCTACAGAGTTGAGTATTAGGCTGGCCAAGGCTACATAGGAAAAGTCTCAGAAATGTAATGAATTAAAAAAACAAAAGCTGCCGGGCGGTGGTGGCACACGCCTTTAATACCAGCACTCGGGAGACAGAGGCAGGCGGATCTCTGTGAGTTCGAGGCCAGCCTGGGCTACCAAGTGAGATCCAGGAAAGGCGCAAAGCTACACAGAAAAACCCTGTCTCGAAAAACCAAAAAAAAAAAAAAAAAAAAAATCAAAAATCAAAAAAACACAAAAGCTTAGCTAAGAGCTTGGGGATGTTCAGAAGAACACTTTGTGGGGTGAATACGGAGGAGTGGGAGGGCAGGCAGTGATGCCAAGTCATGCAACGTGGGTGGCAGCCACTGCTGCCCGTGTGAATAAACATGACAAGTGAAATACCCAAGATTTTTTACATTTATTTAGTGTGTGTGTGTGTGTGTGTGTGTGTGTGTGTTACACACATGTGGGGGTAGGGATTAAGAGGACAACTGTGGGGGTCAGTTCTCTCTTACTACCCACGTGGGTCCTGAAATCAAACTCTGGTCTCTCGAACTCAGGTCGCCAGCAAGCACCTTTATCCACTGAGCTAGCTCTCTTCATCCAGGGGTGCATATCTGCCCTTCACTGGTGTTGTTTTTCTTCTGTGAAATAGGTTTTGTATAAAGGCTGAAGACGATTACACTAAACACTGCTTTATAGGAAACGTCTCTACCAATCCTGCACCTGCCGGCTACATTAAAACTTCCCCTGCTTAGCTTTACAGGAAATGTCTCTACCAATCCTGCATCTACCGGCTACATTAACACTCCCCTGCTTAGCTTTACAGGAAATGTCTCTACCAATCCTGCACCTACCAGCTACATTAAAACTTCCCCTGCTTAGCTTTACAGGAAATGTCTCTACCAATCCTGCACCTACCAGCTACATTAAAACTTCCCCTGCTTAGCTTTACAGGAAATGTCTCTACCAATCCTGCACCTACCAGCTACATTAAAACTTCCCCTGCTTAACTTCTGAGTTCTTCAGAAAACAAGAAACAGCCAGTATGCCAGTACACAGGGAGCCTACATCCATGCAAGACAATAAAAACCTCTGTTTGCTCAGTAGGAACTGGCAGGCCTTTGGGAAACTGTCATCATCATGAAAAGGGAAGCCAGGGCCCTCCTCAAATATGCTTATTTACTTTGCCACTGGAAGGCAGAGAAAGAAAAAAAAAAAAAAAAAAAAAAAACAGAAGCAAAAGAGCAACAGAAAGGTGGGGAGCAGAGAGCAGGGGGATGAGATGTGCAAGTATCTAACTGTAACCCATCCTCAGGAGTGTCCGCTTCAAAGACAGAAGAGCGTGCGTCCATCCCAGAAGCTGACCTTAGACACCGTTGCTTTGGCTTCTTCTACCGTCTTCTTTAAAACCTGCTTCATTTTCTCATTTGGAGCTATTAAAACAAAAGGACAGGAGACAGATGTCAAACACACATCTTTGTAAAAATCCCAAATGTTCTCAAACTCTCCCATCCGGGCCAGGAGAAGCGAGCATGCGGGTCCGGATTAGGCAAGAGGGACAAATGGAGATGTGGGAAGCTAGGTAGCGATCCCAAGCAAGGGGAAAGGTCTGCAGTGGCTTTTCGGCATTTGCTTAAGGCTACAAAAACCAGGCCAGAAGTCACTGTGAGGGCAGCGCCAGCAAACGAAGCAAAAGAACTTCAGGCCTCTCAGGCTACAAAGCTGTGACTCAACCCTTTCTCAGTGGCTCAAAAGCAGACCCGGGCAGCCAGTGAGTGGGAGGGCGGAAGGCAATAAAACTTAATGTATGTATGCATGCACATGTTTGTTTTGAGTCAGGGTGTCTCTATGTACCCAGGCTGGCCTGGAGGCCCCAATCTTCTTGCTAAGATTACATATGTGTGCCCGCTTGACCCACACAACGTTATTTTACCTGAGAACTGTCCAAATGTGGCACGCAACACCAAATCATAACTCCCAAGCTTAAAGCTAAGCACAGTCCCCAAATTTAGGGAGAATGGTACAGTACTCATCCATTTCTGACTTACAGAAATGGCAGATTTCCATGGTTTGTCTACTCCATGAAGGAGGCAGTTCAGTAGGAGCAACCAGACCTCTAGAGGAGAGGTCCTCCACTTGACTCAGCCTGGGTTTTAGCACAGGAGTTTCACAATGCAGTGTTTTCTAAGTCTGCAAAGAAATGATGAAATTACATTAAAATATTTTTATATGATGTGAGTGTGGGCATGTTTGTGTGTGCCAGGGTACATATGAGGTGTGGTGGTATTGTGTTCCTCGAAATATTGTGCACGCTAATAAACTTATCTGGGGTCAGGGAACAGAACCACCACAATATTAAACATAGAGGTTAGGCAGTGGTAGCACACACCTTTAGTCCTAGCATTCCAGAGGCAGAGATCTACCTAGATCTCTGTGTGTTCAAGGATACAGCCAAGCATGGTGACTCATGCCTTTAATCCCAGGGAGTGATGGCAGAAAGCAGAAAGGTATTTAAGGCATGAGGACCAGAAACTGGAAGCTTTTAGCTGGTTAAGCTTTTAGGCTTTTGAGCAACAGTTCAGCTGAGATCCATTTGGATGAGGACTCAAAGTTTCCAGTCTGAGGAAACAGGATCAGCTGAGGAATTGGCAAGGTGAGGAAGCTGTGGCTTGTTCTGCTTCTCTGATCTTCCAGCATTCACCCCAATACCTGGCTCTGAGTTTGCTTTTATTAATAAGAACTTTTAAGATTCCTGCTACAATGAGGACTGCATGAAGTTGGTTCTCTCCTTCCATCGTGGAATCTGGAGATCAGGGTTATATGCAAACACTAGCAGAGCCCATCCCACTGGCCCAAACCTCTCAACTTAAAGAACGGTCTTCATGCGCAAAGACAGAAGAGAAAAGCCAACTACCTTGTCCGTTCCTCCGTCCAATGTCGTCCTTCTGGAACACAGAACCCCCACTGGGCACACACTTCTCGCCCCACTCATCCTTTAACTTCAGCTCCTGAATCTGCTCGTCAGTCAGTCCTTGCATATTGGGGGGAAGAAACACACCGTGCGCTGCTAGCTCTTCCACCTCTGGAAAACAGGGGAGGGCAGACACCCCTGAATTGTGATCATTCATACCTAGTCTCCGAAAGGAGTGCATGCTCCCGAGTCTCAGGTCTGCTCTCTAGCTCACTATTTGAACATATACCACGAGCCATGTGTCAGAGCTCTCTTCATCCCAGACAAAGTCACCCATTCACCCCCAGTCAGTGGGGGCACAGCGAGCTTCAGATGCCCCGGAGTCTATGCTCCGAGGCTCTGTGCTCAGGAGTTACAAGATTAATGGTCATTTAAGAACCATGTCTAGCCACACAGCCTATCCACACAGCCTAGCCACATGGCCCATCCACACGGCCTATCCACATGGCCCATCCACACAGCCTATCCACATGGCCCATCCACATAGCCTATCCACATGGCCCATCCACATAGCCTATCCACATAGCTTTACCATTCATTTTCCAAGGAGAATCTCAGATGACTCCATTTAATGAAACCTTGTGAGAGAGACAACGGTTGCTTAGACTTCCTCACCTTCCTAATTTACAATGCTATGATCTGGGGCTTGCGGAGAGCACCTGGCTGTCATTTTATGAGAACCTTACATGGCGGCTCACTCGGTAAAATGCTCACTGTGTACGCACGAGGCGCCAACCTGGATCCCAGAATCCATGTAAACAAGCACTTAAAACCTTTGTACTGGGGGTGGGACTGTAGGTAGAGACCTGGGCACCCTGGGGGTTGCTGCACAGCAGCCAGCTTTGCTACAGGCCAATGAGAGATCCTGTCTCAAAAAAAATAAAAAAATAAAAAAATAAAGTCACACAGCATCCAAGTTACACATGGACACACACACACACACACCCTCTCATAAAACTTTACACAAACACTTCATAAACAATTTAGATAAATCACTGGGAAGGACTTAAGGCAATTGTCCTGGTTGGTTTTTGTTAACTTGGCACAAACCTACACACATCTAGGAAGAGGGAAGCGCAACTGAGGAAATGTCTCTATCAGCTTGCCTAGAGGGAAGGTCAGGACAATGTTGGACTGATGTGGGAGGGTCCAGGACACTTCGGGTGCCACCCATGGGCAGATGGTCCCAAGTGGCATAAAAATAAAAGTCTGAGTGAAGCAGTCTTCCTCGATGGTCTCTGCTTCAGTTCCTGCCTCCAGGTTCCTGTCTTGAGCTCCTGCTCTGACTGCCCTTCATGGACTAAACCGTTAAAAAAGAAATAAACCCATTCCTCCCCAAGCTCTTTTTTCCATCACGACAGACTTAGCCAGGTTGTTTTGGGGACAACTGTGTTAGTGTTTGGAACAGCCATTGAGTGCTCAGAGCTTAATGGGCTGCTGTGGGAGCAGCAATATGGGGGATGGAGGCCTGGCTTGTGAAGGTTCAGAGGGAACAAAGACTCTCCCTGGGGCAATCCCATGATATTCTGTATTAAGAATCTGTGGTTCTGATCAGCGGAGCTGAGAAATGAACTGTGATTTACAAGAGACCAGAACCACTTTGCTGGAGTGAAACCTTTGCTGGAGCTGAGAGATGATCAGCTGTGGATAAGAAGATACCAATATCATCGAGGCAAAAAAATGCTCTTCTGGGAAACGCTTCCTCAGGGTCAGCAGACAGAAGCTGTGGTCCAAAGGGTGCCAAAGCTGCATCTCATGCTTGCAGCCAAGCTTGGCAGTGCATAAGCACCTCCCACCATGGCACTAGTTTCTGAGGACAGGAAGGGGTCATGGAAAGGCTATTGGTGAAGGTGCAGCTTCAGGTGCAGGGAACCCCAGGATTGAAGGGATCATGGCAAGAGGCTGAGGCTTGGCATCATGTGGCAGGGTCAGAGAACCTGAAGGGAGGTCAGGCGGCAGATGGTGCCATTGGTGAAGGTGAAGCCTGTGGCTATCCCAGCATTTTGGAAATGCCAGTACCATGGAAGGACAACCAAGGACAGCTGCAGCTGGGGTGGAGCAGCCTCTGCTTTGACTTGAATGTCACTGCGTTCTAGTTTTTCTCCCTTGGAATAAGAAAGTAGTGACTTGTTCTTTGATTTTACAGGAACCCAGGTATGAGACAGACATTGTAGAAAGCTTTGAACTTTGAAAAATACTGAACATTTAAAGTGCCCAAGACAGCAACTATCCCTCCAAAGTGAGCAATAGTAAACATCGCCTCATGTTTACTATTCAAATCATGGTTTTATATTTTTCCTATCTCATACATGTTCAAACCTACACCAGCATACATATAAACCTATACCACCACACCACACCACACACACACACACACACACACACACACACACACACACACACTTTAAACCTTGTTATATTGCCCGCCTTCCTTTCTCCTTTCTTCCTTCCCTTCCTGTAAGGAAGACACTAAGAACTGTGTGTTTCCGTAATATAGGGGAGACATTATGTGACCTGCAACAATACAATACGACAGGATAAATGGTGTAAGTGGATGGAACGTTTACAGCCCTTTTCCATTTCCATACTATACACTTGGGAGAGGGGCTGGTGTGACTCACTCCCATCTTCCTAAGACAGAGCACTGGTGCCTGCCCAGTGTTGACTGGTGATGGCAACTGTAGAGTACATCTGTGGATTCTAAATTCACCCACACAACTCTTACATTCTGCACTACACTTTTAACTTACAATGCTAAAGAAGACCCGGAATTTTCTCTCCCTAAATGCTCTGCTTTTAAAATGTCATCTAATATTGGGTCTGTTATGAAAGCAGTTAAGTTTAATTAGGGAAAAATATAACAGGTCTTTAAAGCGTTCTCTATGATGCAAATATAACGTGTTTCCTAGGAGACAGACAACAACACCGAGGCTCTCCCAGTGTCTCCCACTTTTGATGGGCGGTCTCAAAGCCAGGTCTCGAGCTCTGAAAGTCTCAAACAGGGTTTGAGGTTCACTTGTATAAACCCCCTCCCCGTGGCTACCACTCCACCCTTTCACGGTCCCGCTGGATCTTTCGGCTCCTCTCACTGCCGTTCGGCCAGAGAGTTCGCACTTCCTGGATGGCCAAATCCTAGCTCGGCTGCACTTGGCTTCCCCGCTGCCCACTTCTGAGTCGGGGGTACCAGACCTGCCTGGATTTCTCCAGTTGTTGGGTCTTTCATCCCGGGTCAGCCCTGATGCCCCTTCCCCACCCTCCAGGTTACTGCAAATCTTCCCAAACCCACAACCCCGAGCCCTCCTCACTGCATCCCCCGTCCTCCGGTACCTGTGCAGAGCCGCTGCACCTTCAGCCGCCCGTTGTAGACGCGGGTCACCTGAGCCGTGAGCTCCTCCAGCTCGGTGCTCCCGGGCGCCTGCAGCAAGAACTGGCTCTCGTCGCCTCTCTTCACGTGCAGCACCACCATGGCTGCGCCGAAGGCCCCGCCGAGGCGTCGGGGCGGCAGGCAAGGAACACGAGGCTCGCAGGCCCGAGAGGTCGGCCTGACCAGCACAGCAGGGAGACTAACTGCTGCTCGGTGGCGGAACCGCGGAACCCCGGAACTAGGACTCACGCGTCCGCCGGGTGAGGAAAAGGACGGCGCACGCTCGCGGAAGTGGCTGTTACCAGAGCAACAGTCAAACACTGAGCTTGCCTGTCCTCCAGTGCCCGCCCCGAACTAGCGGAGGGAAAGCTGCGACGGGATCCCGTACGCCGCTACCGGAAGCAGCTGTTGTCCGGGCAACCGAAACCCAAACCAAGCTGCTACAGAGTGTGCGCACTGTCCAGGGGTTCGGGAGGTGAGGTGGCGGAGCATGGCGGCTCCCCGTTGAGAATGAGATGGTGGCCACCACAGGAGCACAGTTGCTCCCAAGCCCAGACTCGTTCCCGCACAGGCATTGATCGTCTCCGGAAATGCCTTCTGCTTCTGCTTCAGATCTGGGGAAGTCACAGTGGCGAGCTCTGCTGCTGTGCGTCCCCACAATCTCACAAAGGGCAAGCAGGCGCAGCGCTCTTCTTCGGGGCACTCAGACACAGTAGAGGATCCCTCGATGCTTTCTTTTAAGTGTGACAAAGAGGAAACAAAAACAAACGGACAGAAGAAATTCAAATAGAAGAATAGAGAAAATTAACCAGGGTAACTGTGCTATGTAGCGTTGAAATGATCCCAAACTCTTAGTTCGGCTAAATGGTGGGTTTTCTTTGTGTGTCGGTGTGGTGTGGTGTGGTGTGGTGGTGGTGTGTGTGTGTGTGTGTGTGTGTGTGTGTGTGTGTGTGTGTGTGGTGGCGCTTTATATTATTTACTTGTCAGTGGAAAAGAGAAGCTGCCTCCGTCACTGATTATACTGCAGTGATGTGGTGACTTTGGAATGAACAGGTCCAGAGGCTAAGTACCGGTCTCTGCTAGCCTTAGCCCCTGGAACAGCCATTTATTGCCCTCCTCTGGGTCAGAACTAACATCCCTAAAACCTTCAAAATCCATAAACTAAGCTTCCATTGACCAAAAGTTAAGAATGTCATCAAATATCATCTGATGCCTACAGAAAAAATTTCCCCATTATTCTGTAGCTGCTTTTCTGATGTATCCATCAACGTATTCCATGGAATTTGGGTAACCTGAATCTGCCATGGTCATTCAAATTTGACTCCAGAATAAACTACCTCTTATTCATGCATGTATTATGTACACAAACAAAAGAAAAAGAAAGAGGAAGGAAGGAAGGAAGAGAGAAAGAAAGAAAAAGAAAGTGCTAACTTATTTTCTCCAAATGTCATGAAATTTGTATATGTGAAATACAAAAAAAAAAAAAAAAAATCGCTGAGAAGAAAATCTTCCCTTTTGAGTAAAGAAGCCAGCTAGTGGTAAAGACAGATATATTTATTTCATATGACAGCACATTTCACAGGATATGTACAGAATGTATACCACTGACTTTAATACTGTACTTCTATAAAGTATATAGTGATAAATATTGTATGCCACATAAGCAATAAAACTCTTACATACATATAAACAGCAATCTACTGTAGAGAACAGACAGTCACAGAGATTCTTAGTGTCTATTTTCTGCTCTGTTCTGACCAGAGCTGGTAAATATTCACACACAATGTCTAGTTTTTGTTTTTGTAGCAAACTAACTTCCTTTGTGCGTTTTCAGCAGTGTGCCAGACCTGACAAGGCTGAGCCGCTGCTCTACAGAACTGTACAGTGGTTTATACCCAGGGACACACTGCTTCCATTCCCTACCGATGGATTAGCTTGCTAATGGGGAGTGGATACCATACACACTAGTCACAGAGCTGTTACAGCCACAATCTCAACAGGTTAATTCACATTTGGAAGCACACTGCTATAGGAACACTGCAGTTTAAAAGCCACTACTGTTGAAATGATCAGAACTCCCAACAAGCACAATATGAAACTCACGGGAGTTATTGCTTACAGCAACTTCTGGCTGCAGCGGAGGATTACTTCTATAAATACAGTATTTTGATAACACTGAGCATTTGCGAAGGTGCTCTGTCCTAACAGATCACTCTACGTGAGAAGTGCAACGAAGTCTGCTGTGCTTTTACATGGAGGTGATGGCAGCCATAAACTGTTTCTAGTTATCACAATACACATCTTTAAAGGTTCATGTGGACATAGGAACTTAGGTGTATGTAACTTTTTTTTTAATATAAAAAAAGAACATTAAGTCTTAATGGCTAAGGATGATTTTAACTTTAACTGACAACTACCAAACAACACCTTAGGGAGTTTTCCAACTGGCTTACTTAATGATACCAAAATACTATTTTTTTTTTTTTTTTTTTGTAAAAATTCTGTGTACTTCTTCACAAAATAAAAGCAAGATCAGTTGCATACCGGCAGTGCAGGAGACAGAATCCACAGAAATTTGAGGTATAGCCTCTAAAACCTTAAAGCAGCATCATAGATGTGTTATGGCCTCTAACATGGGAGAGAACACACATGGGATATGTTCCCAATTCAGAGCATTCAACAGCAGCTTTCCCTGCAGAAAGCAAAGCTCCAGGGCAAAGCGGCCAATAGAAAGGTGGGGAAGGGAAGGGCCACACCCAGGAGAGAGCATGCTAGCTCTACTATTCTGCACTAAACTCGTGGTGTATGCCTGCTGTTCTGAGTGTCTGTACTGCCATCTGTAACCCCCCAGAGAAAGGCATACTAGAGGCACAGGGGAGGAAGGTAATGAGAATGAATCTGGAGGGCTGGGAATACAACAATAGGAAATGGCAGTTCTGTAAAGCAGTTGTTCTACTCTGGGATTTACAATTAGTGAAAGTATGTAAAGCACATCCGGGCGGCAGCCATCTTTTTGATAATGAGATACCGAAAAAGACATTGTCAGAATTGCTAGGTAAAATTTGACCTGAATTGTATCTCAAGACTTACGTTTTATAAATATGTAAATCTGTGTGCATACAAACATATGCATATGCTGTAGACACACATAGACCTTTTTGCTAAAGGCATGCCTTCAGAACTGTTGCACTGTAACTCTGGAAGTTCTTTGGTAAATATCCATAAATACCAAATGTCACCAGCACAGTGGGCTGGCAGTAATGTCAGCTACAGTTGTGTTGGCTTTATGTGACTTTTATGTGAATTTCTCAGTAAGGACTATTTTTTTAAAGTAGTTTTAAGCACTTTTTAAAATGGTTTCTGCTCTCTCTCCTGTTCATCCAAAGAGAAAGATCAGAACTCCAGCTAATAAGAGGATGTCTTTGTTATTTCCAATATACATAAACTCCAGCTTTGTCCACATCCTCTAGTGCTATTTGATACAGCTATCAGTGCACGTAATGATTATTTATTGCACATAATGAATAACTAATGCCCCATTCTCTCGACTCTACCCCAACAAAACAGAAACAAACAGCCAAAGCAAACCAGCAGAAACTCCCTTGCCATCCTAACTATCTTTCTGTGAAGTCCAGTGTGGGAGATGCCTTAGATGCCTGGGTTGTGCAAGGCCCTGCAGGAGATGAGCTCGTGCCAGGTGGGAGCAGAGGGCCCGGAGGAGGAGGTGGTCTTCTGGCTGGCAGCACACAGAAAGAAACACTTGCACCTTTATTCAGGTCGTCATCAAATGAAGCTGGGGCGTCCCACAGCGCGTCTGAACAAACTGACTTTGACTTTCCTGTTGTGGGAAAGTCGTCGTCTTCAAAGGTTACCCATCCCTTGGGATTGCTTGTTTTCACTGTACTCTGGCTCTGCAGATCAAAATTGTCCTCAAAGCCATCAGCTGAACTTGACGGCTTGCTCGTGTCATGACTGAGAGGCATGAGGGAAGGGAAAGGACTATTAGGAACAGGCTCTTCTTTGGACAGCCAAGAAGCCGCCTCTGATTCTTGGGACTGAGCTCTAAATGGGTTTCCAGGGGTAGCAGTCCTGTCTGTAAAAGGGTTCCAGCTAGGCAGACTGGGGAACGGGTCTGCAGAACTCCCCATGCTTCCCTGTGACTTGCTCCGAGCAGGAGCTGGAGGCATGGCTGGCATGCAACTTACAGAACTCAGAGAGTTAACACTACTTTGTGATGCAGAAGGCAACTGGATCGACATCTTTGGGTTTGGGGTTAGGACAGGTGACATCTGAGCAGACAGCTGAGCCTTTGATACAGCAAGCAGACTAAGGGAGAGAGCTTCAAATGGGTCACTCTTCAATGCTGGTTCTTGTCTGACACCAGAAACTCCATTTGTTTTTACCTAGGAAAGAATGGACAGTGAATGACTGGTTCTTATTTATTAATATTTCCTTCTCTTCTTATTTTTATTATTTCTCCTTTTCTTGAGCAACTATACAAATTTAGAAACTAAAAAGTACTACAGGTTTTTACTTTGGTGGTTCAATAACAACAGTGAAATAGGTAAAATTATGTTCTTAAAGAATTCATAACTAAATAAATCCTTTTATTAAATCCATGTTTTAAATCTCAAAGAAATGTGATGGAATAATCTTTCATTCAATTTTTTGAAATGGTAAGAAAGAATTATACAACATGATGAGTTTGTTCATTTAGATTTTAACACAAACAAACTTATATGCTAAGAGTATCTGGTAAATATGCATAATAAACTTCCAACACCCATCTATGCAGTTATATTTTCATTGAAATTCCCTACAGAAATTCAGTTTTATGAATAAGAGCTAATATATTAACACATTCATAAATTCAAGAATTATAGATGGAGTCTTTTCCTTTCTCTGCTTGGAAAAGTGAATTCTCAAAGGTTCTTTGCTTTTTAATGATAGCTGGCCTTTGTAGACTCACTGAATAACACACCTTTCCTTAATAGTCCTTCCTTAACCTATCAAGTAAGACAGATAAAAGCAAGAATTATTTAAAGTGTGTGTGTGTGTGGGGGGGGGGCACTCCATTTTCTATAAGCACCAATTCTAAAAATTCTAAAATCAAAAAGAAGCTGTGCTCCAAGTGGCCCTGGCTGTGAGCTGAGAGCCATGGAGGAATGTTGAGAGCTAACTCCACAGCCATGAACATTGTACTCCCTCCTAAATCTCTTTGCTCACCAAGAGCTGCTGGTTGGTGGAGCCCAGCCATTGACTGAGCAGGGTTCTGATGAAATGAGCCTGGAAACTGCAGTGAGACCACACCACCATCCACCACATTGGAATTAACTTTGAGCTAAGCAGGATTTGGGAATTTGTGATGACATCAGAGGTGTGTTACAGAGAAAGGTGTTGGAAGGGCTTTTAAAATATCGTAATTTTAATCTAAATTACCAACTCTTTCTTACCAAAAAGAATCTGGCTTCTAAAATTATCTGAAAAAAGACTTCCCAAAAGAAATCTATGGAAAAAACAACTGGATTTTGCATTTATGTAATTATGCCATTGTTAAACCAAGAACCAAAGTGGGTTAGCCAAACAGGCTTTCATATAAAATTGTCTGCCTTTTTGAAATTATACTTTTTAGTTTTGTTAATTTGCATAGAAAACAAAGCAAAAAAATGGTAAGGCATTAGCAAGAACTAAAATGGTTCCTAAAAATCCAAAATACTAAGAAAAAGAAAAAGCAGGTATGAGTTTACGGTATGGTAATAGAATGTATTAATGTGGACGAGTGGATTTAAAAATGGTGTAACTTTAGATGTATGACGCGTAAGCCTCATACATGCAGCGCTGGGGAGATGGGTAGACAGCACATGGAAGGTGATAAACACTCAGGTACCTGTTACCCTGATGGTTGCTCCTGCTTTGAGAAAAGGAACACAGACATCAGAGGAAAGAGTCAGGACAGTTTCAGACCAGCCACAGCCCCAACCAGCCAGTTCTTAGAAAGCTCTAGGTCCCATGTGGGCTCAAGAGCAGCACTTACAAGTGATACTGTCAGTTCACACACAGTTCCGGTCTCTGTAACCTCAGAAGGTAAGTGTTAACAGTGTCTACCAGCCAGTTCAAGTTTTGTTCTCACTATTTCAGACCCTGGGGTCTCCTTACTAGGGAACTGTATACAATACCACTCTGCAGAGTACAGCCGAAGAGTCATCTAACAGGACATCAGGACCCAGCCTTGCTCTATGTTGCTCAAATTTTCTAAAGGATTTAGAAAATTAATTCCCTATTGTTTATTAGTTGGAAGGTGCAACAAGGTAAGAAACCAGTTTTTGCTGTTTAAAACTGAAATCAATCTTTCAATAATCTGGCTGTATTTTTAAAAATCTGGTATTATTAAGACATTGGACCTTCTAACACTGAAGCTTATTTGTAAACAGTGAAATATGTAAGCAGTCACCAAAAGCTGTCAATTTAGAGGTACCATTCTAAATACATTACCCCCCTTGAATCTCTCGACTCCCTCCCCCTCCTTCTTATGTTTCCCCCAGTGCTGGGGATGAGCCAGCGATGTGCATGTAAGACCAGTGTACTGACACTGACTTACAACATTAGTACGATGCTCTGTTTGTAACTGAAGTCACAAACATTTTGATGACCCAGGGATGTGCATGTGAAGCCAGTGTCCTGACACTGACATACATTAGCACGATGCTCTGTAACCTGAGTTGTCACGTCTTGATGACTCTGGAGTCATGTGCATCAGTTCTGGCACTGGACAGGAGGGGAAGAATAGGCTTATGTTAAAGGCTCAAGGTACTGTAATCAGTATGAAATGGACCTTGGATACAGATATTACAAAGTGGGTGGAATTAAGGTGCCTCTGCTCTGAAATGGTTGCCCTTAAAACTGTATGACAGTATTCAAATTGCTAGTTTCAAAGATTTCTGCCTTCCAACTAATTTTTTTAAATAATAGTAGATAGCACAAAAATAAAATAAATCTTTAAAGTTGGAGGAAGGGCAAAAAGAATGCACATATTTCTTCTCTGAAGAGTTTCTATTAAATATCTTTAGCACCTCTATTTTAACCTAAAAACCAGAGTAACTTTTAGTATTTATAACTTTATTTTTCTATTGCTTTTTTTAGCTTTCAGAAATGTAAGCTCCAGCCTAGCAAGTACCAATTGCTAATGACTATTTTGAGTCTTAGCTACTTTATTATCTGCTTTTCAACAGAGGTCTGTGTTAGAAATGGTCTGCCAACTAGGTCAATACACCCATCTGTCTCTAAGACAAATGCAAGTTATTACTCATAAAATGTCCACAGGCTACTGCAAATTCAGTATTTCAGATTGGGGCTTCTAAAACTTTACATATTGCTTTGGCTTTGAGGCATTTTCAAGTAAAGAATTTGCATATGGTGATCCAGCAAAATGCACTTATTTTATCAACTTTACTTACGTACATACAACAAAACTAACCAGAATGTAAATACAGACCACTTAACATCAATAGCAATCACAGTATAAAGAATTATCTACACATGGCAGAGCTGCCGACGTGAGAGGACAGGAGTGCTCATGACTTCAGGTCGGGGCCATGGAGCCATTTCTGTGGGACACCAGAAAGGAAAGGAAAGGACGTGGTCATCTGTAGTTTTTGTGTAAGCTATTCCTGTAATGACAGCAACCTCGGGAACCTCGGGACCCACTGCCAGCTCAACACAGGGAAGAACTACTGCTTACATCAGGAGGCAGTGAGGAATCACTCTGTCTGCAGGAAACTGACGACCATGTTAATGTCTAAACACTCAGCTGATCTTGATTTGTCTCCCTCCAAAACTAACTTACCGTCTTAGCAATAAAGAGGACTACATTACTATTGTTCATATAACTAATTAAATGCCTAGAGCAAACATGTATCTAAAAAGTTACAAATGAGGAACCACTTGGACTTTCCTAAGGAACCCTGCTCTTGTATCTGAGAACTCTTTGACTATGTAGCCCTGGTTAGCCTGGAGCTCACTTTGTAGACCAGGCTGGCCTTGAATTTGTGATCCTCTGCCTCCTAACCTGGGATTACCTCCTAAGCACTCCTGCTGTTCTCTGAGTTTTTTTTTTTTTTTTTTTAATTTAAGCAATACGTATGAACAAACAAACAAATCCTTAAAATTCTCAAATAACCAATAGCATGCGATTCACTTAAGGAACCAAATGATACTAAAGTCATGTCAAGGTGCTATTATTTCAAGTGGCAAAAATAAAATTTCAGGTCAAATTTACTCTTAACCCCTGGCCATTAAGATAAGTGTACTCTATGTGATAAAGCATGTGCATCAGAGACACTTCTGCTCAGCAGGGACACTTACCTGTAGCTGTGAGGAGGAGTCTGCAGGCAGGCTATGAGATGACCTGCTCCGAGGTGGGGGCTGTGGTGGGGTTTCCAGAGTCGGTTGGGGGCCGGAGGGGGGCATGGGTGCTGCCGTGGGGATGAGAGGCTCCTGCATCTTTGGGGCAGGGGAGGGCAGAGAAGGCTGCAGAGGAAAAGCGGTCTGAGGCTTCAGTGGTTCTGGAAGGACAGCTGGACCTGGAACACCAAGGGTTTCACGTGAGCTGTGCTCTAAAAGCCACGGCTTCTCTTTCTTTAGGGAAGTGTGCAGTGGTAGTCTAGTTATTTCCCCTTTCCATGGCAACAGCCTCTTTTTCAGGGACACAAAGGAGAAGATCCCCGTTTGAGGAGGTTAGATCTTATGCAAGGTGGAAAAGAAGAGAAAGAGTAAAAGAAGAAGCCAAGAGCATGCCTACCTTTCGATGCCTCTGGGGGCTTGCTCTGGCTTTCAGGAGTCAGCCTTCCAGCAGATGCCCGAACCTGGCTCTGAGGGGCGCTGATCACTCCAACACGAGCTGGAATTGTCTAGAGATGGGAACATACTAGTGACATTAACTTATGTTCAACAGTTAGATTCTGTGAAAAAATACATGCTTTCACGTCTCATTGATTCTTGGGTATAATTCCCCACTTCACCATTTTAATTGTCTGTCTGTAGCTAAAACAGTGATATATAATCCTTTTTATCTTTGATGGTGAACTGTATACCAGGCACTTGTAAGTATGATATAGGCATTTTTATTTTTATTTTTATTTTTATTTTTAATGGAGCTGAGGACCGAACCCAGGGCCTTGCACTTCCTAGGCAAGCACTCTACCACTGAGCTAAATTCCCAACCCCAGCCATTTTTATTTAACCTTCTAAACAACTTTATATGTGATTTTGTCATCTATACTTTAAATTAAGGTAGAGACATGCATACAGAGAGGATGGTAGTAGGATATAAATGTGGGCCTGGCTAGCTGCATGCAGGGTGAGGGAGCTGACCAGGAGCAGGCCTGACTCACTGAAGAGAGGAGGGCTCTGGAAGCATGAGTGACGGAGACAAACCTTACCTACTAAAGGCGTCAGAGCCAGCCTCTCCCGGGCTTTTGTACGTGACGTGCACTGACGTCCTGCCTGCATTTGTGTTTGGGGGGTCAGGCTCCCTGGACTTAGAGTTCCAGACTACTGGGAGCTGCTGTGCGAGTGCTGGGAACTGAACCCGGGTCCTCTGCAAGAGCAGCCAGTGCTCTGAACCACTGAGCCATTTCTCCAGCCCTCCCTGGCTTTTTAAAACATGAAATAACATTATTAAATGCCTAACTAAATAAGCCAGAAGACACATTGGTGAAAAGTATTTTCTATTCTTGTATGTTTGTTGAAGGGTCTAACCCCATAATACTTATTTAAAGCCAAAGTTTTATTTTATTTTATTTTGGTTTGGGTGTTTTGAGCTAAGGTCTACCACTATGGTCCCAGGCTACTCTGGAACTCACTACGTAGGTCAGGGTGGACTTGGGCTCACAATACACAAATTCCTTGCTTCAGCCACCTAAATGCTGGGGTAATAGATACAAGACATGAGGCCTGGTGTTAAGAGAACTTTCAGCCTCACAGAAATCCTTACCTCCCTCCCCTATCCCTATATAATCAAGGTGCCGTGGGGATGTGGTAGTAGTCAGTATATGGCTAACTTCCCTTCTTGTGGACTAGAGTAACAGATATCTTGAGGTATCTTCTACAGACAGTTTAAAGAGTAGAATTGTACATAGAAATGGCCTTCAGTTTGTTCAGTAGATGGTTACAAAGACAGGTAATATCTGTTTTCATGAGAAGTAGTAGCTTGGGTTTCTAGGCACAGTGGTAGTTCTAGTCTATACTGCAATTATGGTTTTCTTTAGTGTGTGTGTGTGTGTGTGTGTGTGTGTGTGTGTGTGTGTGTGTGTATGCGTGCGCACACGCGTGCAGGCGTCCATGCCATGGCACACGTGTGACAGCTCAGACCACCAGGCTTGCATGGCAAGCACATTGCCTACCGAGCATCCCTATGGCCCTGTCTTTCCTTTCTGAATAACTGTGATAGCTCAGAGGAACTTTATGTGAGTGAATAATAGAAGCTGGATGTATATAACAGGACATATGTAAACAAATGAAAAGCCATAGATTTATAAAGTATGGTAAAAATCTTGTAAGCCATTTGCCTTTCTATTTTTAATAACTTTAGAACCAGTTTAAGTATTCTAATTTTATGCTAATTAAAGTCCTTATTTAAAAAACTTTTTTTTTTTTTTTTTTTTTTTGAGACAGGGTCCTTCTACATAGTCCTGACTATTCTGGAACTTACTCTGTGGACCATGCTGGCCTTGATCTCAGAGATCCACTTGCTCCTGCATTCTTAGTGCTGAGATTAAAGTTGTATGCCATCTACCTGGCTGGAAGGATAACTTTGTATTTCCCTTGATTAAATAGGCTACATGCTAAACAGCTATCCAAATACATTACTTCTTCATATTTTAAGAGACACTAAGATGTTTCTTTAGTGACCATAATTAAGTACATTATTTCTATCCAAATAAGCTAGTGTATTCATTTGGAGGTATGTGAGAAAGGTTAGAGTTGACATATAGCTTGGAGAGTATCAGTTTCCTTATTTTAGAGTTGAAGAAGTGAGCCTGGGTGGTTTCTCTGGATTCTCTCCAAGGTAACAAACAGATTAGTTGCAAATTGAAACTTAGAACAAATATCTCCTAACACCCGGGCCAGGTGTTACCTACCGGTCTGGCTGCAGCATATCCAGAAGGTCCTGGGCCTGCAAAGCCTGCTTGAGGTGAAGGCTGATTACGTCCTGAAACAAAGACATTACATTGTGTATTTAAGTATAAGAAAGAAAGTTTGTTGTTGTTTTTTTAAAATAGAAACAAATAAGAAACCATGTACTTCTATGTCTTATCGCATGGTCCAGTTTTAAGGGGAAGTAACTACATGCAAGTGTTTTTACCTATATTATCTCTCCGTGTTGTTCCTGGGCTTTTGGGTGCTTGGAAGCAGAAAGGAAAGAGAATCAACCATAAGCAAACCATCAAACAACAGTGCACGGCATCACCTGGATGCCCTGTCCATTGTCAGCAGAGACAAAGGCACGAGACAGCAACGGAACAAGCACTTAGCTTTGTGTAAAGACAGGAACTGGAGAATTAGAGAGCCCTGCATGGGAGACAAAGGGAGTCAGACTAAGGTAACATCTTCACAGACCTCTGTCCATGAACCTTGAAGACCCAGTCAGCTGCTCCTTACAGCTCAGCAGACAAATGGCTCCTGAGCCAGTTCCTAACAGCTCTGCCTGTCCTAGAACAGGTCGGACTGTGGGTAAGTCATCTTAGCACGAGGTCTTTTGGAATCTACAATAGACTATCAGGATCAAGACAGAAGTATAGACACATTTATATGCAGTGTTACAATATGGCTCAAACTCAGGCAGCCTAAGGATGACGTGAAAATTACTCTGGGGGACAGAAAGAGTAAAAGACTTATCAAGCATTATCTTAGACTTTCCATTTTGAGAAGAAATTTGAGTACAATGATTATACTACACAGCAGTCCATAAATAGTTGTAGTCTTAACAAATGGCCCTAGTTTTAGTGGTCTTTCAAGCAAATCTAGCCCAATACCAAAATATTTAGAAACACCTTCTATAAAAAACATCTATAAAATACTAGACCTTATGGCTACTAATCTATAAATCTTCAGGGTAATCAAGAGCATTGATAAACATGTGACTTATTCAAGAAAAGAAAATGAAGGCATTCTTCTTTCAACAGTAACTTCATAGTCTGAGTACACAGGACTAGGTATGAACAACACAGGAATCCCAGGGATAAGACATTAAATGGACAGCCCCTGGGAACTATACATACAACACAGAATGAAGAGAGAAAAACACAAGGTGTTTATAAGGACAAGGAGAGGTGGTGTCTATTTCCTAGGATTTAGTAAGCCATGAAACACTGGAGGGGCTGACACTTAGAACAAGCACCATATCTAGAATGAAAATCTTGTTACCTTCCATCTCTCTCCTAGCTACCCCAGGACTGGGAGGGGCTCCAACACCTTTTCAGAGAAAGAACAAAAGCTATATATTGTTCAGAGCCCAGAGCACAGGATGAAAGGCAGGCATGAACTTATTCTTGCATAATGGGTCTTTTATTGCTTTAAATCTCTTGGAAGTTATCAAAGTGACTTTAGCTCAAAATTGACTCCTTCTTTTCCTCAAATCTAAGAACAGAAGCAGGGCACAGCTTCCTTTTCTTATCTGAAACTACCAGCAGTAAGGAACCAAAAAAAGTCTAAGACAAAACTTTATGATCATCTCATTTCTTATATCCAGATTACTAATATATTATTTGATAGTCAAAAGGAAAATAATCATAACTGAACTTTCATTCCATCTTTAATTTCTACAAAAAGACAGTATCTCTTACAAGTTAGTTTCTGGTGTATTCTCTAAGCTTACTCTCTTAGAGGATTTCTGGTCACAGAATAAGAGCAGTTGTAGAGGAATTATGAAGAAAGGTATTTTAAAATGGAAACAGATGTCTAAATAAGCTACTGGTTTGCTAATATGATACAAGTTTCAACAAGTTCGTTTCAAAGTTTATTTTCTACAGATTGGTCTCCTAGTAAAGTAGAATTCACCCTAAAAGTAAATAAAACATTTTTGAAGTGAAAAAAACCTAATGTTTCATAGAAGCTACACTGTTCAAATCATATAGCCATTCTTATTATAAAGCCTTCACCAAAATCTTCACAGAAGCAGTGTGAGCTGGCCACAGCTGACCTTGACTCTCAGTGGACCGACAATGGCAGGTAGCTGAACACATCAACTCTGTATGGCAGGGGCTTTAGGAACATTAACACTGGAGCTGCTCAAGCTCTTTGAAGAATTGGTATAAGCTCTGTCTGTTCTTGAGATTTAGATGAAATGTACTCAGCACTAAACCCTTCAGAAAGAGCTGCCAATTTCTCCTTCGTGTGTGTAAGCACTAGGGATTAAATCCATGGCTTGCACATGTCAGCTAAGCACACTTGGTACATTTCCAGCCCTACAGTTTTCATGTTAACTAAAATTACTTTTTAAATAAAATCATCCAATACTGAATAAAAATTCCCTTACTGAAAAGAAGAAAAATCATAGTTTTACATAAACAAATGAGGCAAGAATTTGATGAATTATTCAAAATGCAAAGTAAGATATAATTTATTAGTTCTACTCACAGATCGAACTATGCTCTAGTATGTCAACAGGAATATATAAAGTTTGGAACTTTATAACCTGGAGTATAAATGTCATTCATTCTGATGCTTACCAAATGGATCTAAACTGTCTCTGACTTAGAGAGTTCAAACTCCAAAGCATAATAAACCAGCATTCACACAGGATAGCAAATGTAAATGGTTACCTCCAAATTCTTTTCTAGCAGGTGCAGGACTCCTAGCCCCTTATAGTTCATAAGAAAATAGGCAGCAGAAAGGAAATGACATTAAATAAAGGTTGAATATCAAGACCTGCTCCAATAGTCATGATAGCACATATCATGTATGATTAAGTAAATACCTAGACATTATACAAAGCTATTATTCAATGCATATGCTCACAGGAAGTGATCATTGTATTTAGCTAGGAGAACATTTAAAGATGCATGTAAAACATATTAAAAACATGTATGCTCTTCAGTTCTAAAATAAAATTTGTAAAAGTTAATAAATGTTAATTGTCTTTATAAAGCTACAGATGAGGAATTTAAAAAATTAAACACACCAAGAACAACATACATGCCCAAGTACATCAAATTAGCAAGACCCAAACAAGCCTCCCCTGTGCACAGGCAAAGAGGTAGCCTGACTGTGCTCAAGAAATCTGCTTGATAGACACGTCATCCAGTTGCTCCTCAGTCCTTAAGTAATAATAAAAATCACATAAACACAAACAGAATCCAGAGTCTCCCAGCATGAAAACACGCACAATGCTTGTAAAGGGGGGGGGGGGAGAATTTGAAGTTAAGCAGGCACCCCAAGAGTACTGGTTACCTGAAGGTGGAGGTGGTCTCTGTGGTGGGGCAGGACGTGCTGGAGGAGCAACTGGGCGGGGAGGGGGTGGCCTCTTGGGCTCTAAGGTCTGGGGAGAATCCTTCTGGGCTGCTGGCTGAGTGTCAACTGGAGAACCTAAAAAGTGAGAAGGTAAGATCAGGTGCCAACCAGGGGCTAGCGGGAAGGAAAGTACATAGGTGATGATAATGCTCCGATTCTCTTCTCTACAAATCCTGTGCACTGAAGGAGGAGTGCACCACATTTTCAGTGTCCACGAGGGAACCACCTCTGGAACCATGGGCACCAGGATGCTACCCTGTGCGGACCTCTCATCTGGCAGAGGCGCTAAAGCTGACTTGCTGAGGGGTTCTATCAAGGGACAGAATTTACTGTTAGAATTTAGTCATATACAACCTGCTGGCCAGCAAAGAAGGGGAGAAGGAGCCCAAATAGTCCAGCACTCTTATCACAGACTAGAATATCCCAAGTTATAAAACACAGACGATCCGAACCACATCAGTAGGATTGAGACAAATTCTCCTTTAGCAGCCTCGGTGTTGAGAGTCTGCTCCACCAAGAGTTATGGTCGGGAAACTCGCTTTGTATAATGTCTACAGGGCACTCAATGCATGGGCTAACAAGCTACCCAATGTTTACTGGCTAGTTTTTGTTACCTTGATACACATTAGAGCCACTGGGGAAGAAGGAAACTCGACTGAGGAACTTCCTCCATCAGACAGGCCTGAGGGACAATTTCCTTGATTAATGACTGCTGTGGGAAGGCCCAGACCATTGTGGGCGGTGCCATCCTTGGGCAGGTGGTCCAGGTGAAATAGGAAAGCAGGCTGAGCTAGCCATGGGGAGCAAGCCAGGAAGCAGTCTTCCTCCATGGCCTCCATCTGCTCCTGCCTCGAGGTTCCTGCCTTGAGCTCCTGTCCTGGCTTTCAAATACACCCTTCTTTCCCCAAGCTGGTTTGGTCAG
Organism: Onychomys torridus; assembly: GCF_903995425.1. NCBI lineage: Eukaryota > Metazoa > Chordata > Mammalia > Rodentia > Cricetidae > Onychomys > Onychomys torridus. The sequence goes on from NC_050454.1 coordinate 68,046,023, forward strand.
TGTTTTATCAGAGCAACAGAAAGTGACTAGGACACACACAGCAGTTCTCCAAAGTTCAAACAATTGGCTAGACAGTCACACAAGCATTTAAGGTCAAGTACACACTCTGTGAACTTGGGGGCCCTGGAGTTCTTGAGGGTGCTCGGCTAGGTCTGACGGGAAGAGACGGTGCGGAGTACTCTGGCACTGTAGGTGACTGGCAGGGGCTGGTCCGGGGTGAAGAGCTTGGAGAAGTGCCAAGGCCAGAACTTGAGGACGGCTGCAGATGCTGAGGAAGAAGCTCCTCTACTTCAGCACTGTAGTCATCGACGTCACCTAAGGAGAGCAAGGCATCCCAGACACCATCATTTTAACTTGGCATATTAGGCTTTCCAGAGCTAAGAGACACAGTTGTCGTGGCCCACAGGTTGAGAACTGTTGCCGCCTTCACCAGAAGTCTCCCACCTCAAGCTTTTCACCCAAACAGACCCAGTTTCTCCTATCAGGTCTCATCTCCACTTTCCCGAGGGCTGGAAAGTGGGGTCAGGGTACCCTGTGCAAGAGGATTCGCAACCCAGAACATCAACCTTCCTTCCAAGTCCTATTTCAGGCTATGCCACCAGGAGTCTAAGGGACCCTTTATCCTACCCACTTCAGAACTCCCCACCCTCCGTCCCTCCAGTCATTCAGGACTAAGCAGAAAGCACCTCTCTGCACATGCTGAAGCCCTGTGGACAGCTGGTGGGACAGTCTGGATGCCTCAGTGCTGTGCTCACTGACAGGACTGCTCCCCCACGCACAGCCACGTGACCTCTGGGGCACTTCCTGGCCTGTACCACTTCATCTGGCCACTTTCTTTCATTCAGCCCCTCAGCTCCTCTCTTTTACCTCACCGAGGTCCAGGGCTTGCTCCCTAGCATGATCCGCCTCACCAGTGTGGTTTCTCTGTGTTTAGCGTCAGGCGGTTCTTCACTTAGCCACCCTACTGCACAACTCTCCCACTGCCCGCGCTGACATACCCCTCGTCCGTCAGTCCCACTACTTCATGTCAGTGAGTGCCACTCCCTGAAGAAAACCACAGAATCCTCAGGGTCAGACTGACTTTGTTTGTAGTTTCCAATCTCCTTTGGGTCCCCCAAGTTGCCTGAAAATTCTGATTTCTTGTTTGGTTCTTCCTCTCATTCCTTTTTGTCAGAAACACTATCTCAAAGTCTCAAGTCCCCAGGAACTGTGGTGGATTGGCCCACTCCTGCAAATGAGCTGAGTACTTCAGTTCATTATGAGAAGTCTGCAGACGGGGCCTCCTTCACGGAGTCCCTCCTGCAAGCTGACACTCAGGCAGAGTGGATGGAAGGGAGGCAGTCCAGCACACCCGCTCTCCTCCTGCCGTCAGGGCTTTCACAGCATCAGCCTCTACCTTTGCACCAGCCCCTTGCAGCCGCACTGAGCCTTCTCAGGCTCCCCTCGCTACAAAGTAACTGTTCTGACCCTACTTCTTCACCTTCCACCCACAGCATCTTCACCATCTGGTGTTACCACACTACCAAAATTACCCTTACAAAGATCACCGACAGCTCTCCTCGCTGCTCCTAAGTAAGTTCCTGTCCTTATTTTGTCCCTCATCTCTCTGAGGTATGACATATCATATTTATACTTTCTTTTCTTTTTGGTTTTTTGAGACAGGGTTTCTCTGTGTAGCTTTTGCCTTTCCTGGAACTCACTCTGTAGCCCAGGCTGGCCTCGAACTCACAGAGATCCTCCTGGTTCTGCCTCCCAAGTGCTGGAATTACAGGCCTGCGCCACCACCGCCCGGCCTATACTTTTCTTTTCTTGACTCTACAAAGGCTTTTATTTTTGTGTTTTGTTTGCATGTATGTATGTATGTGTAACACAAGTGCAGTGCCTGAAGAGGCCAGAAGAGGCATCAGACCCCATGGAACTGGAGTTACAGAATCATCATGTGGGCACTGAGAACCAAAGCTGCGTCCTCTGCAAGAACAGCCAGTGCTCTTAACCACTGAGCCATCTCTCTAGACCCTTGATTTCATTTTTTTTAAACTATACTTTCCCATGGGATACCATACCACCAGTCATTATTACACTGATAACACTTACTGTGATTACCTGCATACTGTGTAAAACACCCAGTAAACAGTGAGTTCTAGAAGGAACTAACAAGACCATGGCCACAGAGTTTGCAGTATCTGGCATGCACCTCTATGATGGTAAATTCTGATTCTACTTGCTGGGCCGAATAGCTAGGAGACCAGTGAAACCGACCTCTGGACAGTCTGTGAGCACCCAGAGATGATTAGACAGCTCTGACAGAATGAATGGACTACTGCCCAGATGGAAGCGTGGGAAAATGGCATGGCTGGGAAGAGGTAAAAAGCTGGAGGGCCTAGGTCGGCAGGAGTTTGTCTCGGCTCTGTTTCCTGCCCCGGCCTCTTCTCATATGCCCCTTTCTTTGTTTCTTGTCTGCTAAGAAGAGAAGACCAGCTTTGGCCATCTTTCCTGCCTTCATGATGTTCCTCCGAGTGTACAGACCAATCAACCAAGGGCTGAACTTCTGAAACCAGAATAAATATCCTCTCCTTAACTTGTTTCAGAAGGGCATTTGACCACAACAAAAAAAGAATCAACACAACTTGGCATCCAAAAATTTCATATTTATGCGTGGATCAAGTAAATGCCAATATCGAAGCTAGTGATTCTCCTAGAAGATGTTTAATTTAGATGTGTTATTGAGCAGTACAGAGTCAGGTATGCATTTCTGGGGAGGCCAGTGATGGAAGCCAGGGTCTTATACACACTAGATATTCACTCTATCAATCACAACACTATATCCCAATGAAAATATGCTCACACATACAACGTATAGTATTAGAAAGCAAATGTACTTTCAAAACATTGTTTAAGAAAACTACAATATCCAGATAATTGGTCTCAAAATTTCAACCTCTATATGCACAGTTTCAGTTTTACATGAATGTATTCCTAGTCACTTGGACTCTCTCTGAATTCCTTTGGAACATTTCTTCTTTTGTAGTAATTATTATGAACTCATTCTGGCAGTAAAAAGAATCATTTGGAACTTCTGCTTAACTATAATTATTGGCACAAACTGGCACATTCAAATTACCACTCTGTACTTTTATCATACAATATAAACTAAAATATACAAATGTATTTATTATTTAATAATAAAATAGCATATAAATTACCAAGTCTAATGTAATCAGATAAACATTTATACTACATAGAACAAACCAGTATTAATACTGTGTTCAAGGAAAGACATAAACTGGATACTAAGTTGTGAGTGCTGGGAGTGAGCAAACAACACATAGAAAAAGTCAGTTCAACATACGAACCTTCCATGTCAAAATCAGCTGTGACCTCTGTGTCCTCACCAAGCAGGGTAGAGCTCGTTGATGAGGGCAACGTGACACCGATCTTCTCTAAACTCATCTCTTCTTCCAAATTCTTGATCCAGTCTGGACTTTTTAAAGTAATTGTTATAGTCCGATTTAAAAACTAGTTGACAGAAAAAAGATACAGAGGAAAAACTTATCAGCACAGAAACTAAAGTGGGAGAAGGGTGCCTATTTACATTATGCAATGGCATCAACAGTTTAGTTGGATTCTAGTCAAAATAAATCCTTCCACACTTCCACACATATTGAAATTTTCCCATGTAAAGGCTGTTCATCTTTCTGCCTTTAAAAGCTTATGATGCCAAACAAAGGTAGTTAGGACTCCTTTTCTCTAGCCAGTTTCTCTTCTTGGCCAAATATACACTACTGATAGTCTGTTACATAATTCCAGTTTGGATCCATGAACTAACTAGCATTCCTACAATGAAACAACCGCAGAGAGACAGGAATCCTTGACCACACACCCTGTCATCTGGTCCCAAGAGCCGCTCCACTGTATGCCGCCGCCACATGCTGGCCTGCGGTTTTAGCATTTCAAATGTTGGGAGAATGCTGTGTGAAGATTATTTTAAATCACCTACAAAAATGAACTCTTCTGGAAATAGAATGGCTAAAACTTGTAAAGCAGGCCTTCTGCTTTCCATATACATTTAAGTGATTTTTAGACCTAAATATGATTTAACAAAACCACCAATATGTTATAATCAAGCTACACTGTCTTGTTGTCTTTTTTAAACACTTTAAAAAGTTGTTGTTGGTCATAAGACTCCTTCATCAGGGACATGGAGATGATGTACAGGAAAAGCTCTCACTAAGTCCACACCAGACAACAGACCAGCTTCCTAGTTACAAGCTCTTCTATACACCTTCAACCTTCTGTTTGAAGAGTTCCTCAGTTGGAAGAAGACTAACTTTTAAATATTTATAAATGACCCATGTAGCTATGAGTTGAGTTGCAACTCATATGAGTTGATTTTCTTCTGTGTCTTTTTTCTGTCAACTAGTTATTAATTTGCACTATAACAATGACTTTTAAAAGTCCAACTCAACACTGTGAGTTGGCAGTTCTGTGGACAGATTCCAGCTCAAAGTATTATTGCTCTCAGGATTCCCTGAAGGCACTCACTTAAACAGCATGGCTTGTCTAACAGCAACTGATCTCTTAGTTGCTTATCAGACTCAGGTATTAAACTCAATTGAATCCATCATTTACCTACATATTTCACATATCATTTTTTAAATCAACAAAAATCTTGTATATTTACCAAATAGTATATTTTAAAAACACTGTCTTTTATTTTTTTATTATTTATGTGTGTGTGTGTGTGTGTGTGTGTGTGTGTGTGTGTGTTGCTTTTTGTGTTTTGAGACACAGTCTCACTGTGTAGCCTAGGCTGGCCTAAAATTCAGTGAGGCCCCTGCCTCAGTTTACCAAGAGCTGGGATCACAGGTGTGTGTCACCATGCCCAGCTTCGTCAGATTTTTCTCTGAAATTGGATAATTTATGAAAAAATTAGGGTTAAATTAATGGTTCTAACAAAGGCAACACTTTAGAGGTTTAGAAATGTGTAACTTCTAAAATGGTCAACTTAATATTATCTTGCATTTTCTGGTATCTTTCTAATTCATTTTGACATGAATATATTAGTATTGCATTAAAAATGAAACAAAAAATCAAACAAACTCAGGCAACATACACATGCAAATATGTTTCTTCAAGGAAGCAAAGGTAACCTGAAAAGAGAGAGCTGGTAAACTCAGGAGGAGAGGAGCTGCTCTCCATTGGAGACTGAAGCCAGCACTGGTCTAGTGCATCTAATGACCACACACTCAGCAATGCAGGATTAGCTAAACAAAGACAAACAGATGTAAAAAACTGACAGATGCGACCTTTCACAGAAAGGTAATTACTCCAGGTCACTGGTGTGAGCTTCTCATGGTGACATTTCAAATCACAGGCTGGGGACATCCCAGTGGTTACATTTGGAGGTGCTACAGTGCGGAGTGTTTGCCATCTGTGGTGAGTATGTATCCAGGCTGGCAAGGGAGCTGACACCAAAGCCTTTCTTCAGCAGCTTACAGATAACTCCTGGAAATGGTGAGGACCTTCTGCCCCATGTTCTTGTAAAAAAAAAAAAAAGCATGTCCTCTACTTGATAACAATGTAGAGGGGAGCTGGAATATCTAAACTTAATTAAAAATTTATAATATTTTGCATTGAATATGGCAGAAATCAAATTAGGCAGTGAACATGTTTTCCTTTTTGTTTCTGTCAATGGTTACTATCTCTAAGGAGAAAGTAAAACAACCCTAAGTTAGGCGGAAAACTAGTCTAAATAAAAATATGAAGTAACTCTTACACAGTTTAATTCCTTAACTGAAAATACACTTAGGCATTCGCGTAGCATGCTTGTAAAAATACAATCTTCAGACATTTCAAATGACTTAGAATCATTGAATCTACCTTACCTCTTTACCATTTAGGCTCAGAACACTCAAGGCAGAGCTTCCCTCCAAAAATGTAACCCACATTTTGTCTTCTACGAATCTTTAAGAAAAAGAACAGTGATACATAAGAATACAATTAACTCCACAGACATTACTAGCTCAATCTCTGGCCACTGGTTCCTAATGAACAACTGGAGCCAGGAAGAGAACACGGAGGCCACTGGGCTGGTCCCCAGAGAGGGCGCCCTCCGACACAGCACTTCCTTCCTGCTCCTGTTACCTTAAGGTAACAAGACAGGCAGGAGGAAGGGCTACACCTCACCCCACAGTGAGGGTCTGTGCACTGTCACTGTTGCAGTGACTTCCCTGGGGTTATCTCCTTTGACTGAGAATCGAGATAACAGGGATTGTTCGTAAGGAGGAAACTCCAGACAAGCAATCTAACTGGTTACAGGGAGCTCTAGGTCAGGTGTCTGTCTGCACGGGATACCTCTTCTTTGCTATGACTGCACGATTATACACTGGAAACAAGAACCCCCCAAAGAGAAAATGGAACAAAGGACACCTTTTGAAGAGTCACTGCTTGTGTAAGGAGGTTTATAACCAAGAAGAAAACAATGCTTATTCGTCTTATTTACAAAAGCAATTTTGCAAACTGAACTTCCCCAACCGTATGGAGAAAACCTTTTTGTCTCATGCTCAGAGTCTAAAACATTATGGATTTTAAGGGAAAAAAGGCCAAAATAAAAGTGTGCCAAACTACTCTACTGAAGTCAAGTGCACATGGAATACATCTTAGAATCACTCAGACATGACCAAGATAACTGACTCTGCTTTCCTAGCATGAAGTTATTAAGTTACAAAAATATTGAAAATCCACAGCATGGTAGGTATTCTTACCTAAATAACTACCAAATGGTTGGCCATGGAGGATACCCCTGTAAGACTGTTCTTAGATGCACCAGTGTCCTGAGTTCCAAACACTACTGGTTCTTTGGGAACTGCACCATGACCACAGCTGTACACCTCCACACCCACCTCTGCTTTACTTTTAGTATCTGCTTTTCCCTATCAGTCTGGTACCACTGGTGTAACAAACATAATATCCTAAGTGCCCAGACACGCCATGGCTGTATATCACAGTGACACCCGGTTTTCTTATCAGTACTAATGTTGACAGTACTCTGAGGAAAGCTTTTAACTTCAATTCTGAACTAGGGAGTTAAACAGACTCAAGTCCCTGCTCCTTTACCAGTCTCTCTCTCTTACACCACTTAGAGTCTTCTAGTTCAATGCTGTAGTTTACATTTGCTCATGAGGCTCCTTGCTGCCCACTCACATAGTTCACACATGTTTCCGGTGGACTGACATTTCCATACTTGGCAAGGCTTACTGTCATCTGTAAAACTGGGAGCTTTTACCGTGTACTCTCTAGAGCCATTTTAAAGTCTTGTAGAAGCTGATTAATTCATGATTGCCAAGCATGCACGTGGAGGGCAGGACAATTCTGTGGAGCTGGCTTTCTCCTTTTGCCCTCACATGGATCCCAGGGATGGAACTCAGGTAGTGCTTTTGTTCACTGAGGCATCTCTCAGGTTCAGATTTTATAAGACTTGGGAGACTTAAAATAGATGGCTCTCAAAGATGTGGGGAGGGGTAAGAAAAAAATCAAAGGATCTGAAATGTAAACATAGTTCTTTCCATTTGCTCCTCTGCTCCCTGAAAGGACCTCAAGTGTCGCAGGCTGAGGTCCACTACAGAAAGTACCCTCCCTTCAGTCTACGGGCCTGGAGACGCCACTACCGCGACTCCTCCAACTAGATGGTAAGCACGTGCCAAGTCTTCTACTTCTCCTCTGCTCTTCGACAGTACCCCGTGTGGAGGCTTGAACACAAGGCAAACACACGCAAGCAGATGACCAACATGAAAAGGAATTAAGTAGTACTCCTTTCCCCATGGAATTACAAACACACATGAAAGTCAGTCCCCCAAACAGCTGTACATGTGAGAGAAAGGCCCTTAAAACAAGAGGGCGCGCAGCTCAGCAGACAGTGAGGCCAGCGCCAGGACTGAGACTGGAGTGGACGGCTCCCACAACCCAGTCTCCGCTGGCTGGAGACTGGACATTTACCTGTTACAACGACCTGAAACTCGGAGAGGTGGTCTAGTTACTAAAGATGCCATTGACATACTTTCTATGTAGTCTGCTGGCCCTGACCTCCTGACCTCCTGATCCTCCTGCCTCCGCCTCCTGACTCCCGGGGTACTGGTCCCTTTACTTTTCTCTCTCCTTGAACATTAAAATGATCAACGACAGCTGCATCCTCCTTCATTCCCCCACAGAGCTTGCTCCCCTGTAGAGGAGTCTTGACGAGGTCATTCCTGAACTCAAACATACCTTTGTCTTCAACTGTTCATGTAAAAGTTCGTTATTCATTTAAGTTTGCTATGTAGAGAACTTAATTTCAAAACCTAGGAGTGCTTTATAGAGCTCTTTCTTTGGAAATGTCCCACTCAGACACTAGTCAGTCACTAGATTAGGGTTTCCAGTGTAGAAACTACTGCTTCTGACACACTCTGGGTTAGAGGGCTCACTCACCTGATGAGTGTGACTTCACCAAAGTGTGCAAACTGCTGCAGAAGCTCATCAATCAAAGCATCATCAAAAAAAGCGTTTCCTTGTGCAGAGCTTCTGATTGAGACCAGCACCGTGCCATCTGGTGGGCCCTGGACTGCAATGACCTCTTTATAAACGTTCTGTCTCTTCTCTGCTTCAACTTCAAATATGTCTATATCAATCAGGGCGACGACAGGCCTAAAGGCACAAAGGAGACGCATTAGACATGTTCCTAAAGGGATTTATTTCACACAAACGTCAAGCATCATTAAAAACTGAGGCTGTTTAAACCTATGGTCAGAAGTCTTCAGCTCGGCTCTCCCGTAGTGCAGCAAAGTGCCAGGGGTCCATGTGTAAAGGATTTTGCTTTCATCTTGGAAACTAGCATTCAGAAGATCCAAATCTTCAGCTGTAATAAGAATAAAAGACAATTTAAGAGCAGTCACGTGAGAAGGAGAGGTCACATGACACATATAAGTGTCTACTTCCTTGTAGAGCCTTCAGGAGTCTGAGGCTAAAATGTCAAAACTCTGGAAGCAGACAGTCCAGAGATCTTTAAACTAGAGATATACTTGTCATGTTATTTTCCTTTTTACTTGGGAAAAACTGAAATGTTGCTTACTTCTAAGATTACTTGGAACCTGGGACCAAATACTGTTTCATAAAAGTTCAACAGCCAGTGTCATTCAAAATCCTCAATTTCAGGACTACCATCAGAAATTTTACAAAATAAATGTCTCTTCACTCACTTTACATGAAATTATGTTACTGAAAAAATACACATAAATGTTTTTAAATGTTTGTTTTATGCTAGATAACCTTTGTATAAAAAAAAAAAAAACCCTCTTACGTTTATCACTCCCCCTCACAAAATTCACATTAATTTACCTAAATAAAAAAGTCCACTCCTAACCTGATCTGTCAAAAGGCCACTTCCTCCTCCTCCAGAGGACTCGGTCTGTCCATGCCGGGGTGCGGCACTTCTCACTGGTGTCATAGTCTTCAGAAAACAAGTCATATTTATAGGTTGGAGCAAACGTCACTTTTCCCTCTAAAAATCCTCTAAAAATCTAAAATAAACATACACAGAGTTATTCCAAAACACATAAATGTTCATGTTTTTACTTAAAAATTAAAAAATGTCTTGATTTTGGAGACTCCATGTATGTGATGAAACATGATCATACTCACCCTCTATTTCTCCCCTTCAATTCTCCCCATTCCTCAGTATCACATTTCTTCTTCTCTTGATAACTCATTAAGTCCAATTAGTGCTGTACACATGTGCATGGATGTGGGGCCATCCGCTAGAGCAGTGGTTCTCGACCTTCCTAATGCTGGGACTCTAACACAGCTCCTCACGTGTGCTGACCCCAACCATAGATTACTTCATTGCTACTTCATAACTATGATTTTGCTATTGTTTTAAATCATAGTGTAAATATCTGTGTTTTCCAATGGTGTTAGGTGACCCCTGTGAAAAGGTTGTTTGACCCCTTTGGGGCCGTGACCCACAGATTGAGAACCACTGCACTAGAGCATGGTAAACCTACCAGTGGCCACATCCCCCAAAAAATAATTGTCCCTGCCTCCAGCAACTATCAACTGTCAATAGCTCCCCCATAAGGTGTGGGGTCCAGAGGTCATCCACCCCATCTATGCTGCAATTTTGGCTGGCTTGGTCTTATCTAAGTTTTGTTCAGTTTACTATAGCTGCTGAATTCATGACCACCACAGCCATGTGGTCACCGAGTTCCTTGCCCTGCTGCCCTTGCATTCCTTCTGAGATGTTCCCTGAACCTTGGTGGTGGTGGGGTTAATATGGATATATGATTCAGGGCTGAACACTCAGTGTCTTATCCTCAGCATTCTGGCAGTTATGACTGCTGATACTGTAAGAAGTAGCTTCTTTGATCAAGGTTGAGAGCAACCTAAGTTTGTTGGTGCCTCAAACTGAGCTGGCCAAGGTGTGTGTGTGTGTGTGTGTGTGTGTGTGTGTGTGTGTGTGTACACACACGTGTGCAGGTGTTCATGGAGGTCAGAATTGGGCTTTGGATCCAGGATCATCTGATAGAGCAGCAAGTGTTCTTAACCACTGAGTCATCTCTCTAGTCCTCCACCTTTATTCTTACGTGCTCGATAGTCTCCTACAAACTATCTATCCAGTGAACACTTCGAACAGAACTGAATAACAACACCCCCTACCCAAACCTAGCATGTGACCTTCTCCCTACCACTTGACCTTCCATTAATAAACATTAAAAGCATGAATGAAGGAAGTCACCCTGTTCTATGAGGCATTCAGAACTCTATGAAGGATAGGAGTAGAGCACTTGCCTCGAAAGCATGAGGTCCTAGGTTCAATCCTCAGGCTAGCCCCATCTTAAAAAAAAAAAAAAAAAAGTAGGGATGGGGATCTAGCTCAGTGGTAGAGTGCTTGCCTAGCAAGCACAAGGCCCTGGGTTCGATCCTCAGCTCAAAAAAAAAGTAGATGACACGAGACACTGGGCATCACCGAGCCTGATGTCATACTTCCAAATAGTGGAGCTATGTCTAAAAAGGTGAAGTGGTCACCAAGGTATAAGAATTCAAGCTTGGTGATCTCAGATACTACACCAGTGGCCTCCAACCACTTCTGCTTAATCTGAGATTCCACATTATTATCATCCCCTTAAATTATAAGCCTTCTGTTTGAAAGTACGTTTTATAGACATATTAATGATTTTTCTTCCTAGGAAGAATTATATACTTTTTAAAATCCTTCTTCCCCTTCCTTTCTTTTTTCTTTTTTTGGAGCTGAGGTCAGAACCCAGGGCCTTGCACTTGCTAGGCAAGCATTCTACCACTGAGCTAAATCCCCAACCCCCCCCCCTTCCTTTCTTATTTCTAAATCTTTCAAGAAAAAAAAATTCTATATACACAGGTACAATAAACAGCTCCCAATAAATATAGAAATGGAATAAAAAACTATGTCTGTCAAAATTCATACCCTCCTTTTTTTGTTTTTGTTTTTTGTTTTTTTGAGGCAGGGTTTCTCTGTGTAGCCCTGGCTGCCCTGGAACTCACTGAGTAGACCAGGCTGGCCTCGAACTCAGATATCCGCCTGCCCCTGCCTCCTGAGTGTTGGGATTAAAGGTGTGCGCCACCACCGCCTGGCTCATAACCTCCTTTTACAGTTTTATTTATTGCATGCTTATACTTTTATGTGTAAGTATGTTGAGTAAGGAGGGCATGTATGTGCCACAGGGCACATGTGGAGGTCAGAGGACAACTTTTGGGAGTTGCTTCTCGCCCTCCACTCAGTGAGGCAGACTTCTCTTGATTCTACAGTGCAGCATGCCCCAGGCTGACTGTTCCTCAAGCTCCTGGCAACTGGCTGATGCTCTTGGGTCTCCTTCTTGTCCTCCTGTGATTACAGGTGCATGCCACTGCACCAGGGCTTTCAGCTGGGGCTTCTCGGGTAGGTTCTGGGGATCAAACCTAGATCTTCAGGACTGCATGGACAGGACTTAAACCCCTATCCCTCTCCCTGACCCCCAGAACTTCTTATTTTATTTAAGAAGAGAAACCTTAAGTTTCTTTGTATTTGTGTGCATCTGCTTATGCCTACTTGTCTATATGTGCACCATGCCATGTGCAGGGCCTGCAAAGGCCATAAGAGGACACTGGATCCCCTGGAACTGGAATTACAGGTGGTTGTGGGCTGCTCAGTGTGTGGGTGCTGAGCACTGAACCTGGGTCTTCTACAAGAGCAGCAAGTGCACTTAACCACTGATCCATCTCTCCAGAGCTCCAAAGCCCCCTGTAACACACACCTACCTTCCAGTGTGTATTTACCTGGCCTGCGTTTTTCTGATTGATGAGTTGGTCCCCAGCTATCAGAGAATCCCAATTTTGTTGTCTTATGAGCTCTTTAACTTCTTCATTAGGAAGGTCAATTCGATAGTTGAAATCGCCACACCAAAACACATAGTCATGGGAAAACAGCATCCTTCCCTGGGAACATGAGATGGCATCTGAAGTTCAGAACAATGTTTCAATGTGTATCCCATTATTATTTCTTTGCTTCAGATGTGCTTGCCACTGTCAACACCATTTCTTGAGCCCATAGGAATAAGACAAAGTAGATGGGTACTGTTGATGTGTCTGACCGCTTTAAATCTTCAAAACTGGCTGACGTAAAATGTAGGGTACATTAAAATACAGTCCAAAGGTTTGTCTTCAAGAAAGAAACAGCAGAAGCTTACCATGGGAAAACTCAGTTTCCGTGCTATTTCTCCAAAATCCTCATTCCTCTCCTTGACTTGTGACTGCCCGGCAGCAAAGTGGCTGCAGACAAAGCAGAGGCTGGTGGTGTGGAAGAGCATCCGGATTGCAACTGCTCCCTTATTTCCAGCCGCTCCTCCCATCCCAGTCTTCACAGTATCGACCGCAACATCCCTTTAAAACATAATCACAAACGGAGAGATGCACTGCACACTCGAGGACTTGTTTGGACATTCAGTGAGAAGAGCCAGAGGCCAGCGTCTGTCACTGACCTGATGAAAGGAGCGTGCTGCGGTCGGATGAAAACAAACAGGCACACACCCACTAACTGCTCCGAAGCCAGCAGGACATACTTGTTGTCTCTGGAGATGGTCTTCTGCAGCTCCACTGCCCATAGCTTCTGGTTTGTTGTGCTACCAAAGTATTAAAGAGGGATCTTTAGGAAGATACCACACTTTCATACAACTGGTTTCTTAAAAAGAAGAAAATTTCATGCCATCTGGTTTTTGTTTCCATTAAAAAGAAAAATCTGCAGCTTAACCAAAATAATACAGCATTTTGAAATCTACTGTACAGCTCTTCTATGAGAAGAGATGGTTCACCATGTAAAGGTGTCACTACCAAGCCTGATGACCTGAGTTCAATCCCCATGAACCTTGGGGAAGGAGAAGTGACCCTGAAAAGTTACCCTCTGACCTCTGCATGAACACCACTGCACATTTGTGCTGTGTGTGTGTGTGTGTGTGTGTGTGTGTGTGTGTGTGTGTGTGTGTGATGTGTGTGTAGGTGCCTGAGGAGGTCAGAGAAAGGATCAGAATTTTTGGAGACAGAGTTATAGGCTGTTGTGAGCCACCCTATGTGGTTGGTGGGAATTGAACTCTGGTCCTCTGGAAGAACAATAAGACATTTTAACTACTATCTTTCCAGTCTCCTAAACTAAATTTTTTTTTATTTTAAAATTTTTCTTTTAAATGATTTATTATGGAAAACAATTTAGAAAGCCTGAGATTGGTAACTGTAAGTCTCAATATACCCAATTATTTAGTTCAAATCTCTGTCTCTCTCTCTCCCTCCCTCCCTCCTTCCTTACCTCTCTCCCTCTTTCTTGTAAACTTGGATATTTTAGACCAAATCTAAGTAAGACATATACCATTTCACTCATAATTATTTTTGTATCTTTAATACAATGAACATTTTTATCTTTATATAACCACAATGCCACCATCAACTTAAACAGTAACATTTCTTTACCATTACTTAACACTCAATTAGTACTGAAACTTAACCTTTATTTTCTAAAAACCCCGGTCTTCTTGCCACCATCTGTTTTTTAGAACAGGCCAAATATGGTTTCTACAATGCACTACTGGCCACACCTCATTACTCTCTCTGTCCAGTGGCTCCTCCACTGTCCTTGCCATCTCACTTCACAATGGCAACTAAAAAACAACCACCAGACCATCTGTCTGTAAAATGTCAGTAGTCTACATGTGGCTAATGTGCTCTGCTGATGTCTTACCTTGTTCCTATAACTCATTCCTCCTTCATGCTGACTGGTACAGGAACTTGATTAAGCAACAAGCTCACTTTTTTTGGGGGGGGGGTTCTGAGACAGGGTTTCTTTGTGTAGCTTTGGAGCCTATTCTGGAACTCATTCTGTAGCCCAGGCTGGCCTTGAACTCACAGAGATCCGCCTGCCTCTGCCTTCCGAGTGCTGGGATTAAAGCCGTGTGCCACCAATGCCCAGCAACAAGCTCACTTTTGTTTGTGCATTTCTTTTGGCAAAAATGGGGCAAACACACTCTTTACCAAGTTGCCCATGGCTGGTCTTCAGGGATTTATCATCTAGTGATGGCCATTGTACAGATCTATTACTCCACAAGGAGATAGAAACGTTTACTTTGTAACAGTACAACATAGGCATTTGTAATTAAGCTTCAGAAAGAACTGGAATCAACTATTCAATTATTTTGCAATACAGTCATAGAAAAAAGATGGGATAAATGTTTTGTTTTTTTTTTTGGTAAGTTTTCAGAGAAGTGAGTTTGGACCTCAGAGCCTCCAACTGAGAGGAAACTGTTGGTTTGGGTTTTTTTTTTATTATTATTATTCCAGGTCACATAAATATTAAGCAAGAATGTGACCTCACACCCACCTATCTTAGGGCATGTGCCATACTGTCTCTAAACAGAACTCATTGCAATCATAATGCCAACACTGTAAAGCAGCTTCTGGAAGCAAATGCTATCTTCATTATTTTCTGTCGGTCACTCCTCCAGTCATCTCTACAATAAACCCTACCCTGCTTCAAGCCCTCCACTTCCACAGGCCCTACCTTCTTGTTACCCACTTTCCTCAGCATATTTCTCACATGCTCTGCCACCTATTTATTAAAGTTCCTGGCACATGCAGACAAGGGCACTGTCCTTTTCATTCCTTCAGATGTATCTTTAGAATGGCATGATCAATAAATACTGGTTAAACAAGTGAAAAAAAATCACCACTTTACTAGTGAAAAATCTTTAGGAAAGATTTCCTTTATTTAGGAATAGTGAATGTAAGGCCTTCCACAATGAACAGTTCATTTTATTCTCTGAATTTTCTAGATGAACGGTTTTTGAGATGTGATTTGGTTAAAAATAACTTGTTATAACAACTATTTGCAAATTAAACCACAAAGGTATCCAAAGCTGAGAGCCATCTGCGAGGAAGTAGTGAACATTACTAATCTCTTAGACTCCTCCTTGGAGCATCCGCCTGTTTTCAATGTTCTGAGTGCAAGTCTCTAGACATCAAGTGTGCTCACCTCAGGAGGAAGCACCTGACACTAGGCTGGGAGCTGACGGCCACCTCTCAGCACACCATCCTTGAAAGACTATCCAGGCTGTGGTCAGTCAGACTAAGTTATTGGGCACTTATTTCTTCCACCAGTCCTGTTTGTTCCAAGGGAACTAACCAATAGTATTAGTTTCTACTAAAAACTTCCAAGACAGGGGATGTAGCTCACTCAGCACAGTATTTGTCTAGCATGCATGAAGCCCTGCGTTCAATCCCCATCACAGGGTAAAAGTGGGTGTTGTGTTCTCAGTTGTAATTCAGCCCTTGGGAGGCAGAGGCAGAAGAATTAGAAGTTAAGGCCATCCTCAACTACATGGCTAGTTTGGGATCCAGACTGGGGCCCTGTCTGAGGCCCTGTCTGAAAAAGAAAACCCAAAACTCAAAAATCAAAAACAAAAAGGATGAAACTTGGAATTTTCTTCTGTATATTTAAAAAGTTATTTGTTTGCCTCTGTGTGTGTGTGTGTGTGTGTGTGTGTGTGTGTGTAGATCAGAAGACAAACTGAGGAGCTGCTCTTTACCTCCACCATGAAGGTTCCAAACTAGGGTTATCAGGCTTGGTGGCAAATGTCCTTACCTGTTGAGCTATTTGTTGCCCAAAAACTTGCATTTTCAAGCAAAAGTTAGAATTTTGTAAAATTTGTGTTATCTCCTGTGATCTTTGCAGTTTCCTAAGATTTAAAGGTTTTGATGAAATAATCCTTGATGATGCCACCCACAACAGTGCACTCACACTGAAGAAGTGTCAGAGTCAGGAAGGCCTACATAGTCGGGGGCTTTTCCAAATGACCACACAGTGTTACAAGCTCACGCCATGGCAAAAGAGCACCGTGTTGCACAAGAACAGCACGAGCAGCTCACCGCTCACAGTTGAGAGCACTGGCTACTCTAGCAAGCACCCGCATGCAGTCCCCAGTACCCCGGGTGGCTCCCAACCATCTGTAACCCCAGTCTTAGGAGACTCGGATGCCTTCTTCTGACCTCCTGCAGGTAGTATCTGCATGTGGGACACTGACATACATGCAGGCTAAACACTCACACACATACAAAGGAATACATCTTTTTTTAAAGTTCACAACAAGTTTCAAGACTGCCAGTGAATCTTTAAGAGGTTCTACCACTTGGATGTAGTACCTAGCAGAGGAGACATCTACTAGCAAGGGTATTAAACTGTTTTTTTTCCCCCAACTATATATATATATATATATATCAATATATCATATGTGGTTTTTCTTCACATAATTCACTCATAATACTGCAGCACAACAATATGGAAGTACATGAAGTATATGTAATAATCCAGTTATCTTAATGTAGACATCAAGCAATTAATAAAAACCATAAAACAATACCATGCTCCCAGTAAACTTTGAATTTAAAAATGTTAAGGAAGAAGGGAAAAAAAGATATTATGTTAACTGTAATGGGATCTCTATTGTTTACAAGTTATTTCTTGGTATATGTGTATGTGCACAGGCATGCATACTACAGTGCACATGTGGAGGTCACAAGACAACTTTGTAGTGCTTGTCTCTCCTTCTACTTTTTATATTGGTTCCAGGGATCAAACTCAGGTTATCACGTTTAGAGAAAAGCCATCTTACCTGTTCCTATTATTTTTAAATAGATATCTGTAATCCTCAGTCTTAATTTCTAACATAGTATCAACTGAAGTTTAGAAAGATACTCATACTATTTACAGTTTAAAAAGTCCTTTCCACGTATTTCCTCAGTGTCAACAATGTGATGACAACTCGTGACCTGTCTCCCAGTACTGTTATCAAGCTAGATTACCTTGCATTCACAATGTTCCCAGCATTCAACTCCACCATTTCTTCAAAGCCAATTGCAAATATATCAGTTGGCTTACTTCTTTTATCTATAATTAAGCATCAAAAAATACCTTTAAATACAGCATTGGTCAAATGGCAACTCCACCCCATCAAACACAATCTCAGATCACATAAAAACCCTTTTGTGTTTCCAATTTAACCAAATTTATATTAAAAGTAAAACTTCATCAGTGAGCTACATTACTTTAAATTTGCTTTCTACTAAAATATCCTAAGTCCGTTTAAGATAACTTTTAAGTTCCTTAAGAACTACATAAAATCACTTAAAAACAACTTAAGATATGCACCACTGAAAGCAGAGAAACAGCCACTTCTCAGAGGTGGAGAGAACCAAACCTGCAGTTAAAGGAATTACTCTACAAAGTGACTCAAGGCTGGCTGGGATTGTGTGCAAGACTCAAACCCACACTGGATTCCCACCGTCACACAACATGTGGTAAGGCAGAGCTCCTGCCCCTTGTTTACACACGGGAAACGAGCTGCAAGGAAGCTAAGTCACTTGCCCAAGTCCACAGGTGAGACACAGCCTGACACACAGACACTGGGACCAAATGACGGAGCTTACTCCTGACTTTGCCACAGGCTGCAGGGCCATCCTGCATTTTAGGATCTTCCTCTATGAAGCTGGAATAACAGCCTCAGTGGAATGGGTCTGCTGTGAGAATTAAATATGTGAAAAACACAGCTATCATAGCATTTTTATTATTATTAATCAGTCTATTATTATTTCTATTTCCAACTTGGATTAACGTAACTGAAAAGGGCCCAATTTTAACAAAATATTTGGGGAAAATTCCAAAAGCTAAGACATGATTGATTAAAAATTACTTAAAAAGGAAAACTGGTATCTTCTACTAGTTCCTGTACATAGCACTGTCAAACTGGTAATCATATACTACTGTTAAAGGAAGTTGGGGTTGATTCTTAAGTTCCTGATTCTAACTACCATCACAATGTTGGAAGGCTCTGCTCTGAGTAAATGGTGGCAGAACGACCCAGTACTTTCTTATTTTATCTATTTTAATCTCTAGGCCCTGTGTGGGCTTACGCACACCACATCTGTGCAGATGCCCCATTTGGGAAGAGCAGTAAGCTCTTTTCTCTCTGAACCTCCTCTCCAGGCCTCTTGTGCAACCAAGTTAATAGAATTTCTATAAAATTGCTCAATGGCCCATCCTGGAAAATGGAACATTCTTGGCTTGAAAAATAAAATACAAACGATCAACTACAAAATAATCTTGGTTCTTGTCTGTTCAAATGAAAACAGAGGTAGTTTCTCTTGTATATGTGGCTGCCCTATTTATACATGGATCCTGACTTTCTGAGAAACAACTGGCAAAAAAAAAAAAAAAAAGAGTTTCAAATGTTCTATTACTTTTGTTTTTGTTTGTTTTGTTTTAGGAGTCAAAGTTCTACTGTGTAGTCCAGGCTTGCCTAGAACTTAGAGCAATCCTCCTGTCTCAGTCTCCAGAGTACTAGGATTATAGACTTGAGCCACCAAACTCAGCTCCGCCATTGTTTTTCACTAAGTAGAAAATGTCTAGAAGTAAAAGGTGAGGTAAGACGTTATCAGACTTAACCTAAGAAATGTTAGCTTAAGAACTGACAAAAGAAGCCCACATCTCTTTCCTAACTTAGTGAAGTGTCACACTGCAGTCAGGACTTGCATTGAGCCCTGACATGAACTCCAACCTTGAAACTCCTGGATGCCAGCTAACTTGGGAGCATCGAGAAGCCAGTCTGTGAGCGTCTGGTTCTTAAACGCTATGCTGCGGAACTGCTTCCCGCCATTCACATTCCAGGTCCCCACACACACTCGAATCTTCTTGGGTTTTGAGTATTTGTAGAAGTTCTCACACATGTTCTTTAAGACTTTGGAAGATGCTAATGGAACACAAGATGCAAGAGAACGTCAGTAAACTGCAGTAAACCATCACAAAAGTGTTTTTCATTGACAGAGGGTATCTGGAAATACAGTCATTGTCACGAGCACAAATAAAGAGCATGCGCAGGCACAAGAAAGAGATCAGCTCTGAATGCCAAGCCCAGCCGGAGGCAATAACCACACAGAATAATGACATTAAAGACTGAACATAAAAACTGTTACAGAATGACTGTACTAACACAAGGCATGCAGGGGACAGCTCCAGTTCAACGGTGTACTGGTTTATAATACATAAAACCTTCAGCAAATGACTTACAACTTTATTAAGAGTATGGTTAAAATGTAAGTTTTATTCTCCCTAAATGAGAATAATAAAAACATCTACATTTACGATCAAACTATTGAAAGGCGGCTTGATGAACAAGGGCTCCCTTACAAAAGTGAGCATTAGGGAGGAAAATGAGAGGCTCCCAGGAAATCACTACCGAATGCTTCCCAGCTCACTGAGAAGAAGAGCTCAAGTGCTTCGCAGTGCCCTGCAGGGTCTCTGCTCTTTCTGTCCTCAGTCTGGCCTCTCTGCTCACTCACCACTAGGCACTGCCTCCTCTTCAGGCTTGCTCCTATTCCAAAGCAGTCAGACCGCAGTTTCCACAGCCTTCAACCTCCATCCATCCCTTTACAACTCTTTACTGACCCCTCAGTTAGAACTGCACTATGCCCTTCAGGACCACTGTCCTCCCTTGCTTATTTTCATATGATCTTTCATCTTTTACCAAACAATATCACTTTACTATGTTACTTATTATTTTATGATATCACTAGCAATATTCTGAGCAACTGGGACTGAGAAAGGGAAACCGTTAGTATCATGAATGTAGTTTTTGACCTCTGAGCACCCTGAAGGAACTGAAGATTTATTTGGATGATAACCATGTCCCCATTGTTGGGGGATATTTGTACACTGTGTGAAGCTGTATTGCTGTGATTGGTTTAATAAAGAGCTGAACAGCCAATAGCTAAGCAGGAGGTACAGGCAAAAAGAGAAAGAGGAAGAAGAATCTAGGCATTCAGGGGAAGCAAGATGCATGGAGGAAGCAGGATGAGCAAGACATGAGGTAAAACGTAGACTAATATAAACGAGTTAATTTAAGTTATAAGAGCTAGTGAGACAAGCCTGAGCTAAGGTTTCATAATTAATAATAAGTCTCCGTGCCATTATTTGGGAGCTGGCTGGCGGGACAGAGAAAGGCTCATTATACTCCATTGTCTTGCGAGCAGATGTGTACACTTCTAAACCTCTTCCTTCCTATCTGATTTAATTATTTATAGAGGTGACTGGTGATAACAAAACAGACCATTTATTCTGTCCTGTCAATACAGAGACTATTCTCTATTATTAGGGATATCACTGAACTTTAAACTAAAGTCATTATCACTGTGAAAACACCATTTAAAATCTACTTGATGCCAAGGTGTCAATTCTATGATTGTACAATTTAAAGAAGTGAGCAAAACAGTAATGCCATGTGAACAAAACCAGCCTGCCATCTTGCTTGAATTAATAAGGTCAAATCACTTTATAAATAGAATAAGAAGGTAAAGTATAATCCTAGTTTATTCTTAACATGTTTTGGCACCTTAATGTGCTTAAAGAAATAAGTCTGCTAAAACCACAGATGTCTGTCTCTAAACACCATACCCTTACAGAAATGATGTTCATTACATAACCCGGAGCCTGTGCTCCCTCCCCACTTCCTTTAAAACAAAAAGCAACAGTTTCTCAGAAGAGTCACAATGGTAACCAGGCAAAACACCCTAGGAAGGGGAAGAAAAGATATTATTTTTGGCTAAATTTCTGGCAAGACTTTGCTTTGTCCTGTTTGCTACAGATTCACCTTTAAGGACAAGACCACAGACCACAGAGAAAGAAGAGATGGAATTCCTATGAATACACAGGCAAGAAAAGGAGGAGCTGTATCAAGTGCTCCTAATGCACCTGCTCTGACTGGTGAACAGCACTGACGCTGTCTAAAGTGAACAGGTGTCAGATCTTATCTTAGTGAAGGTCAGAGTTAAAGAAAACAAGCCATCCACAAAGTAAGAGAAGAAGATAGCCATAGTTAGACCTTTTTCTGCAGCCTATGAAGAGCAGGATCTAACAATAATTACATTCAAGGAAATATAAAGTAAAATTTAATCTAGCTGAATTATCTTTCATTGGCATAAGCCTGTGATACAGGAAGACAAAGAATCCTGTACATTTCTTCTAGAATAAAGTACTTAATTTCTACAAACTTAAAATTCTTGTTAGAGTAAAACAAAACACTAATTTATCCTGTAATATCATGAAGATAAAATTATATCTGTCTGTGCACAACATCAGCTTTAGAAAAATAAAGAAAAGGTTGCTTTCATGTATACATTGATTTTTCTATACTGTACCTGACTGCAATGTCTGTTCAGAAACTATGGATGCATCAAGAAGAAAACAAAGAGTCATTAGTAAACAACCAGTTACATTTAAAGCCTGGCATGTCACCTGAAGGACATGCTGAGATGGCCTTACTCATCTCTTTCATGTTGACAGCTTGAATTTGTTTTTTGAAGCTATAACACCAAAGACAATAAATAACAATAACTGATACAAACCCATGTGTCTGCACTGACTCAGTGATGTCCATTGCTTCATGATGTGAAGGTCCTCCTCTTCCAGATGCTCGTGTGTGTGTGTGTGTGTGTGTGTGTGTGTGTGTGAAATCTAAGAGGCTGAAGGACACCAAAGACATGGAAATGTGTGTCTTAACACATAACTTTTTTTTTTCTTTTTCTTTTTTGGTTTTTTGAGACAGGGTTTCTCTGTGTAGCTTTGTATTTGTCCTGGGACTCGTTTTGTAGTCCAGGCTGGCCTCAAACTCACAGAGATCCACCTGCCTCTTCCTCCCGAGTGCTGGGATTAAAGGCATACGCCACTACCGCCCGGCTCCACATAACTTTTAATATTCTTTTTCTGGGACTCACCAGGTGATAAGTACCATCATTCAGCTAAAACAAGACAAGTGCATTCTAAAACCATCAACTACACTATATAAAACTATGTAAAGTCCCATGGCTGTAAAGGCTTATAGGAAAAATGGAGTTGGGGCATCACACATAAAAATGTCAAACGCGACACACCAAAGAAGAAGGGAACCTAATTTTAAAAGCAGCATAGTATTATGTACATTAAATGGTTATGAAATGCAAGACTATACAATATAAAGCACTACATCTTTAAAAAATATGAAGCTGGCTTGTAGAAAAGGGCATAGCAATTGTGAATGGTAGCAGAAGGGTTATTAGAAAATGGATGGGAAGTTGAAACACCACATGTGGGTGGGTATGGCTCAGAACACATGTTGAACTGCAGAAGGGAAGGTGTTGAAGGTATGTGCATATGGCTATGTATGTTTTATATACCTGTACCCATATTGGTTCTGTTGAGTAGTTTTCTGCGTTTGCCTATTGTTGCTTGCCAGCAAAATCACGCATAAGCTCATGCAAAATTAGCATCATGTTCACATCATTACCTAATGTATCAACCACAATGGACCAAGTTCTCAGTCTCAAAACGAGCATGGCAGTGGAGCCGAATGCTTTGAGAGGCACAGCATGGTGGAATGTGCAGGAACCTAGACACCTGATGCTTATCCTGGGGGGATATTGAGGTTCTTTGCTTCATCTCTTCCTGCACACACTTACTTTCAATTGTTGCTTATTAATGCCTCCACATCAGAGTAGGCACAGGTGGAGAGAGGTGACAAAACAGAAATCAGTAAGTCTGAAGTTCGAAGATGTAGTAAGCATCAGACTTTTTTTTTTTTTTTTTTTTTTTTAAAGTTTGAGTAGGGCCCAGCCCCCATGCCTGCTTATCCATTCCTGAGAAGTTGCTTGTAATGAAATCTGACAGTCTACGATCACCCGTAGGGCCGGTCTCAAGAGGACATTACTTTCCCATGTGGAGAGTGTGTGCTGGAAGGTTTGGGGCCAATAGGAAAAGAAGCTCACAGTGCTATAGTCCTCATGGGAGAGAACAGAACTAGAGAGCTAACTGAACTTGTCAATTATACCTCAATAAAGCTGGGGAGGCGCAGGAGGTCCAACCAATCACATGTTTTAATACATGAAAAGTTCCATTTTTTTTTTTAAACATTAGTAAAAGATTAATAAAAGGTAAAAAGCTACCTTGGGGAAAAAGGCTACTTTATATTTATGTCAAATATTAAAACAGAAAATAGCAGCGAGTGGCTAATAATACATATTACTTTAAACTGTTCCTCTGACTTATACTGATTCAAATAATAACAACCATAGTTAGGAAGTGGTTAGAGAAACATTTGTGGTGTCCATGAAAACTTAGCCAGTACAGATAAACCAGGACTTTCTCAATGAAGCACTGCCTATCTAACTGGATTACCGAATGCTCTCAGTGCCAGCTTTCAATCTATAGAAACCTGCTTTGGATCGTTAGCAGCACATATAGCACATGTAGCCCCCAGTCATAATCTGCAGAAGAAAGTACACATAGTGTTCAGAAGAAAAAAAAAATCCAGCCACTCTGTGGCTAAGTATTACTAATAGCATTAATGCTCAACAAGAGAAAAACTTAACTGGAGAATACTTCTTCAAAAAACCACTTGTACAGAAATCCCTTCCAAAATGCTATAAATCAATGACAGCCTAAAAATTACTCATGTCGATAAGTTTACATTTAATTTTTGGACTTTCTAGGATTATAAAATAATGAAGTAAGTAAAGTATTAAGTGTGCATACCACGCAAACTTCCAGTGGTTAGAAGTGCTCGGGCTTTGTCAGCTAAGTCACTGTTTAGAGTATTTCCCAGGAGCAAAACATCAATGGCTTCTTGCTTGGAGCTGTCGAAGAAGTTGTTCTGAATGGTCCTGGTGACAGAGCGAGCACCATCTTTCAACTTTCCAGCCTGTTGTGGGAGAAAGGAACATGGGCTCTTGCTCGAAATACTGCTGATTTTATTCAATATATATTCTGCAATTTTAAATTGATTTCATAAAATTCTAGTAAGTATCAGATGTAGCAAGCAGTGCTGGGCGGTGGTGGTGCACGCCTGTAATCCCAGCACTCAGGAGGCAGAGGCAGGTGGACCTCTGTGAGTTCGAGGCCAGCCTGGGCTACAGGTCTAGTCCAACACAGGCTCCAAAGCTACAGGGAAACCCTGTCTCAAAAAAACAAAACAAACAAACAAAAAGGTCCTAATAATGATCTTTTAAATGCATAACTACATTGAAAGGCCTTAAAGTGTACCTTCTCCCTTACAGTCTGCACAAAGAAAATACAATTACATCGAGTAAGATACTGAGCAGTAAGTGCTCGATCGTACATTTATCTGAATTAAGATTCCTTTCTACATCCTAACTTTTAAATGTGGGATGGGCTGATGAGGAAAGGCAGTGGACAAAGAGTGATACTTACAACTCCTAGAAAACCTTCCAAGTACTTTTTATACTTAAAAGTGAAATTGCTCCCCAATAATTTAATGCTAGTTAGAAACAAAACTGAACCTAAAATCAAAGGTCTAGTTAAAAAATAAATTTGTAATTACATCTCATAAATATAAATATATATATATATATATATATATATTTTAGTTTACATATTAAAGATATTTTGTTGCCTATACAAATATAAATCTAAAAAATAAATACCTATTCAAATTCTGAGAGGGTTGATTATAAGTTGTAATGAACAGGTGTTTCACTTAGGCATATTATCAGACAGTATTTTGATCCTATAGACTTTTGACTGTCAAAAATAATGTTGGTTTGGAATATGTAATTTTCTTTCATCCCTTTGAAAAATAACAGTAATTACAGGTCAATTTTCAGAATAAGGAGCCAATTTTTCTAATATGCCACCAAATGTTATATGGCATTAAATCATTATTTTTGTCATGTAATACATAAAATGATGTTATTGGAAAAAGAACACTCACCATTCATTATCAGGCAATTAATCAAAAGGAGCCAAGAGAAAGGAAAAGAAAGAGCAGTTCAGGTGTTAGATTTTAGCTCAATTCAGGCTAGTCTATTTAATATTAATATATAAAGATTTCATATCTGTACATTATGTTAAAGATAAGCATACTGAAAATATATGCAACTTCTGTACATATATTGTCTTAGTCACAGCAGAAACAAAGGCAGAGGCACATACAAGACTATTTAAAGCAACAGTGGGAGAGTCAGAATTTAATAACACAAATCACACTATTTAAAAGGAATAAATGAAGTCAACAGTTTCAGGTTTTCAAAAGAAAGTGGTGTTTAGGGAGTGAAGATCTGGAACACCCTATCTGAGGTGAGGCTGACGCCTGCAGCAGAGTTGCAGACTGAACACAGACTTAAGATGAAGAACACTTTCCACAGAACCCCAGCTGCTGTGCTGCTGCTCAGGAGACCATGACAATGGCTAACCTTTTCTCTTTTTGATGACTGTTTCGGTGGTCTGTTTTGTTTTGTTTTAAACTAGGTTTTGTCAGGCCTGGTACATCAATATATAGCCTAGGTTGGTTTTGAACTTATTGCAATCCTCCTGTCTCAACCTCTCCAATGCTGGAATTTATAGGTATGAACCACCACATGTAGTCGGAAGTTTTTATGTGTCCTGGCTGGCCGGCCGTCGGAACAAATCTCTGTCACCCTCGGGTCCCGCAGCCACTTAGACCCAAATAAACACACACAGGCTTATATTATTTTAAAACTATGGCCATGGCAGGCTTCTTGCTAGCTAGCTCTTTCATCTTAAATTAACCCATTTCTATAAATCTATACTTTGACACAAGGCTCATGGCTCACTGGTTCTTTACATCTTGCTTCTCATGGTGGCAACTGGCAGTGTCTCCTCTGCTCTCTTTTCTCCTCCCTCTCTCTCTAGTTGAAATGTCCCGCCTAACCTTATTCTGCCTCACCATTGGCCAAACAGCTTTATTTATCAACCAATCGGAGCAACACATTCACAGCATACAGAATGACATTACCTATCAACCATGCCTAGCTAAATGTTCTCATTTTTATCCAGAAATCATTTGAGGAACTGTAGAGAATTTTGGGTAAGTTAAATTAAGGCCAGGGTCCCTTAAAGAGTTAAACAATAGAATCATATAATATTACATAGAATCATAAAACATATATAGCTCCAAATCCCACAGTACCAAACAGGAAAGTTAACCAAGCAGCTACAAGTCCTGATGAGACTCAGCATCATACTAAGTCCACATCCCACCTTTTACTCCAGTGATAACTCCCTTTAAAACCAAAACAAGCAGAAAGTACAGAGTTAACAAGTAAGCCCAAGTAATACTGGGCTCGCTGCACTCTTGCATAAATTGGTGTTGGGCTGTATGTCCATCTACTATTTGTGACATAACTCCCAAATAGAGGCACTGTGTCAAGTGCAGGGGACTCAAAGACCACTGAGACAGGATACTTTAAAAATCTTATTTAAAATCAATATAAAGAATGTAAAAAGTAAGATACACAATAGTAAGCCATATAAAATAATATCTATGGACATGTACAATGGGTTATCTCTAAAAGCACACTTAAGACTGAAGAGTTACCTACCTGTGCTGCATTTAATCATCAGAATCTACTACTGAGGGAAGATGGATCAGAGAGAACACAAAAGCTAAAGGAAGCAACCCTAACAAACTCCTGCTAACTTAAATCCTACCATTCAAAACTCATTTCAAACCTCCTAGAGAGGAGAGAGATGAAGTAATGCTACGGCAGCTTTGGATCACCTTGGCCTTCCCTTCAAGGGCTCCAGTGCCTGCATATATCTTACTGATGGAATCGCCATTCACAGACCACATGGACCGGAAAACTTCTTGAAAGCGAGTCACTAGCTGAGGCTTTTCAGCTAAGCCCAGAGCATCCAGCTGTTTAGTTAGCATCTGGAAGGATAAATGAGGATATTTAAGGTAAATATATATTTAAATGTATATTCATTGTAATGTGACTTTTTACAACTATTAGAATTAAACGTAAAATTTATAAAAACAGGATTCTGAAAGTATTAACACTTTATTGGGCTATGTTTACTACCATTTTAATTTTTAAGGTAAAATTTGTTTTTTTTTAAGGTAAAGTGTCATTTCAGTAGATGTCCCTCAATTAATGTTGTAGCCATCCTGAAGTCGGAACAGTTTGCCTCCCTCACTGAGAACCTAGCTAATTCACAGTATGCAGGACAGCAGGGACATGTGTACCGAGTTCACCTAAGCATACGCACTCCCTTTATGCTCTGGACTTCGTTCTGGAAACCTGCGTGATTGAGATTAGGTGAACAGGAGAAGAAGGGCAATGAGAAGGTCACGGCAGCTCTTCCTGGATGGCGTCTACACTGACGGCATGTATAGAAGAACTGTGGGGGACAAGTGGACAGGGCCTTTGGGCAACAAAAGCATTCCACAGCTACTGATCTTTACTTGGTGTGGCTCTAGCTTGGACTCCAGCAGCATGGAAGCAATGTCTGCTCTTCTTACTGACTTACTTACTCCTTCCTATTTACATTTCCTTCGTATCTGTTAGGTGTAGTAATTATCTATAATTACAAAAGATTAGAGATATATAAAAGTCCCTTAGAAGGATCATTTTATTACTCAGGCTTACGCTAGAGTTGTTCTGTGTTCATGTGGGCCATAAAATAACCCCCAGGGTCTCCTTTATAGGTTAAACCTTTCACTCTTGGAAGAAGTGGGAAAAACACATTTCACTTCATTGTAAGTTATTTTGTAAGTGGTTAACCAACTGTGAGAGAGGGGCACACTCTGATGTCACACTTTCAATAGTGAGAGTCAACTAGCACAGACTGGAAATGAACACTTGATAATTGAAGTCTAAGAACTTCACTAAGCCTGGGCAGATCCAGTAAACATCCAGTCACCCAAAGCCTGGGTTTTGATCAGACCTGAGCTATATGAATTTATTTGATTACGACCTGCCTTCTTTCACATCTCATGTGTCATATTTTAAGAAAAAAAGATAAATGTCAATGATAGGTTTCAACAAAAGTCAAAACAGTAAAATTTATTTACTTATATAAAATATCTGTGCCCCAGAGAACTTTATACAACTGGACTTTCACTTGAGACAGAAGCCGAGCACCTGTAATTAATTAACTAATGCACAGGCCAAATTTAAGATCATTAACTAGAGAGTCTTTAGAGTGCTTAAAAACTACATCCTACCTAATGTAAAGTGAGTCCACAACCTCCTTTTGGCCCTGACTCACGGGGCAGGGGAGACCTGGGAAAGCTCAGGGTTGCTCTGGTTTACTGAGTAGCTGAGACTGTGTCTATACTAGACTGAACTTGGTGAATAACAGTAAAATAAACCTAATAAATAAATAAGCTTCTAAAGGCCTTAAAGAAAACCCTGGTCATTTTTCACTTTGGCTAGCTTTGGCATTTTCATCTGATTCCTAATTAATTAACTAGATTTTGTAGCTACGGACTTGATAATGCCCCCTTGGATTGAGTTACAAACTATCAAAAATATAACCCTATGGGAATGTACACGTAAAAACAGATTCTCAACATCCTAAAACAAAATCTTGAAAATATCAACATAAAGTTCAGATGCATGCAAACTGTTTCAAGAGAAACAATACCCAAGCAGGTGTCTACAAGGAGTGTAAGGAACAACAGGAGAAACAGGGGCAGCCATCAGAACGCAGAAAGAGAGATGAAAGCAACGGTTAAGCACAGGGCTGAGGGGAAGGCAAGAAGTGAAGAAACAGAAGTCTCTAGGAGGCTTAGCTTCATTACGCATACAGCTGAGAAACAGGTTTATAAAAGGATGCACACGGCATAAGCATTAGTTCTTTGTTTTGTTTTGTTTTACCTCTAAGCCAAGGAATGCCTGCACACTGTTTGTTCTATCAAGACAATCCAAGCAGTTTGTTCGAACTGTACCACTCTGGCACCTGCAACAGTTCCAATCAAGTTACACGGCTAGTTTATAGAGGAAGAAAACATCAACGAAGGATAGCAGCAGAGACGGTTACAGCTGAGTACCTCTCTAGCTCCAACTTCCTATCCTCACCATACTCAGGCACCAAATACAAAGTATTGAACTGATAGCGCCTGTGTATACACCTAGACACTACATCTGCTAATGTTTTGTCGTGCGTTTTCATCACACATCTACCATAGATTTATTTTTAACTAGGCCCATCGTTAGGAGCTAAATATACATTCAGGTTTATATATATACACACATGTATACATATATACATATATATATATATACATATATATATATATATATATACATATATATACACACATATATAATCCAATAGTTCTTTCCACAAAAATAATAAGAATTTTGGGAATGACAATTTAAAACAACAAGAACAAGAAGAAGACCTTTCTCTTGACTGCCCCATAAAGCCATTATGACATAGAAAATACAATCTGAAAAAAGCCAATTAACTTTGAGCTTTGTTCATAGGTTTATTTCAATCTATAATCTGAACTTAAACCTTCCAACTGACTTTTGTCTTATTCCCTATGTGAAAACTAAGGATTTAAGTTACACTAGTCAGGCAATAAGCAAAGGGTTCCTTGTCTTTGCATGTGATGGTCTTCACTAGAGTGAAGAGCTGCCAAACGTCAGCTTTACGACAGCATGAAGTCTGGAAGGCAGGTGAACAGCAGCTAGGGTGTTTCTCGTTGTGTGACCTGGAGCAAGCCCTGCCTCGTTTTCCTCAAATGCAAAGGCAATCACAGATCCTACCCCTTGACTGGTACTGACACAAAGACAAATACACTGCTGTCGCACAGAATGTTCTAGATAATGTAACTTTTTACAATTATTTGTTGAAAGCTAGAGAAAAACAAGCTTAGCATAGAGTATTAAAAATACTTAAAATCATAAACTTCAATATAAAATAAAATTTAACAGTTTAATGTTAAGAATGATTTTTAAGTGGTAGCAAAGTTCCAATCTAAAGAGTAGAGGAATAGAACTGTCAAACCTTTTAACATCATTGCCATCGAAATAAAAAAATCCATAATCAAGGAACTTCTGGACTTGGGGCTTGAGGACACTGTGTAACTTTTCTGCCCTTCCTCCTTTAACCATTTGATGATAGTCAAAAGACACCATGTGGATATCGGAAGCGTGTTCAGAAGCTTTCAGATGACTCTGTAAGTGAAAAGCAGATGTTCCTGGAGGGCCGGCCTAACGGCCTATGTCTATCGCACTGCAGACTGACGCGTACATCCCAAGCTGCCTCAGGGAGTTCTTCGGAATTTCACTAAGTCCAAAACAGCTTTCCCTGACACTGGCAGCAGAAGGACAATCATTTTGATCCCAATGGCATTTATTGTCTAAAGCCCCACATACTCTCCCTGAGAGACTAGGGGTGTA
This sequence comes from Onychomys torridus, assembly GCF_903995425.1. Taxonomy (NCBI): domain Eukaryota; kingdom Metazoa; phylum Chordata; class Mammalia; order Rodentia; family Cricetidae; genus Onychomys; species Onychomys torridus. Next base: position 68,076,797 of record NC_050454.1, read on the forward strand.
ATAATTCAGGGAATCGAATAAATACTTTAGTTCGGTTTAGAAAATGTAATAGTTTCCAATCACCAGTGTTTATTGTTATGATACAAATTTAGTACCTACTATAGAATTCAAAATAAAGCACCTTGATTTTTAACACTTAACAAGTCTAATCGAAGATTAAAAGGCTTATCTTTTATGCCTTCATTCAATATATGCCTATATCTTTTAAGTTTACCATTAAAATATCACTCTCAAAAGCATAATGTTAAATTAACAATAAGCAATTGTAAAAAATAGCTAATTAGGTTATGTTTCCACTTAACCAGACTTCCTAATTTAAATCTTAGAAAATGGTTTCTAGCTAGTCTACATATCTTATATAATTACATTGCTCCATCATTGACTGATTAAGTATTCTGCTTATGCTATTTTCTAATAACCTCAGAGCGTTAAAGGCATCACCAAACCCTAACTTTGTCTAGGAAGTGCTTTCCTTCCTAGGGGTCTGATGACTTTGTTGTCTATTTCCATTCTAGGTGACCATGGCCAGAATGGAAGAGAAAGCAGCTGCACTTACCTGGAAAGCCTTACTTAGCATATGTTCGCCTTCCTTAGATCCAAGCAAATTCACAACTATTTGTTTACCGTATAAATCCTTAAGTGTTCGGAAATGCCTATTGACAAAAGACAAGAAACAGCATATTAAAATTACAGCCTTTCCCTCAGTAAACAAGAAACTCATAAAATTTGCTAAATTGGATATAAATCCATTCTACATCCCTGGATGTATAAGATTCAGTAGGTACAATTTCCCCTCTGACTTATGGATGCCCACCTGGCCCTCTGATGACTACATACTTGGGGAGTATTCAAGAGGGCTGTCTGACTAGGTTGAGCCTTTGAAGGCTCCTTTATCTGGGGCTTTGCTCCCCCCAGTTTCTGTTACCTGAGCTCAATCCAAAAAAAGCTAACATCTGTACTTACTCTTTCCAAAGAGATGCTACATCCATGCATTGGTTTTAGTATAGTATACTGTTATAATTCTCTCATTTCTTTTTTTTTAGTTTTTATTTACTGACAATTTCAAAAATGCATATAATACAATTATTTCTTGTTAATCTCTCATACTGTGTCTAATCTATAAATTAAACTTTAACATATTTATGTATGTTCAAGAAAGAACATCAATGTAAGGTGGTGTGGTATTGTACACCTGTATCCATGCAGATAAAAGGTACGACTGAAATCAAAAAGCAATTAAAAACAAAGAAAAGGAAACATAATAAAAGGTTCTGCTATATACAGCAACACCACACAAAGCAAATACAGTATGAGCCTCATAGTACTACACAAAAATCACCAGTTCTACCTGTCAAAAGCAGGTGCATTGGCTTCAAATCCCCTCGACATACGGACACGGTGGGATCCCACCTTAAGCAAGAAAAAGATTTAATCATTACCCAACCCACTATCAAGACAAAGAAACATCACCACTGGCAATCCAAGTGATCCATTTAGTGAACACAATAGATGAGAGGCCTGGGCTTCACTCATGACCATTTGTTTAGAGTTCCGGGGGTCCCTACTCCTAGTTTTAAGATGAAAACACATGTAGAAAGAACAATGGCCAGGCATGCTGACACACACTAATAATATCAATACAACATTCTACAGACTGAAAACAAAATGAAACCTAGACTTCAAAAGTAATAGCTTGGCTATTATTTGTTGTGTGAAACATCTAAATTTACCATATTAGCAGAGAAGGTTTTTCTAAGTTTTATAACTTATAAGGCCTAATAAACATAGAAAGAAAAATATACATAAACTGAAACAGCCAATACTGTGGAGGCTCAAATTACTCAGGGTCAGAAAATCTGAGCTTGTTTTACCCAGCAGGGCTGCATAATGGCCAGGGGCATGTTTACCAGGTGTTTGGAAGAGTCTACACTTGGTTATACAGTGTGCTTTGTTCTTGCAAGAGGAAGGTCTTGTGCCTCTCCCCATGGCATATTATAAAAAGCCCCTTTGAATAAAGCTCTGGGCAGCTGGGTATTGACCCAAGCCCTCCCAAAGCTATCCTGTGTCTCTTTCCTCTTGTTGGCTAGGTCTATCTTTCTGTCTAATATTTCCTAATTCCTCTCTCCTCCACCCAAGCATCCTTTGGTAGGTGGGAGCAGGTCAGAGCTGGACTCTGACAGACACCCACACAACATACAAAATTCCTTTTATTTCCATGACATAAAAGGAAACTGGGGCTGGGCAGTGGTGGTGCATACCTCTAATCCCAGCACTCAGGAGGCAGAGCCAGGCGGATCTCTGTGAGTTTGAGGCCAGCCTGGGTTACCAAGTGAGTTCCAGAAAAAGGTGCAAGGCTACACAGAGAAACCCTGTCTTGGGGGGTGGGGTGGAGGTGGGGGAAGCTGGGCATAGTGGTACACCTGTTAATTACAGCACTCAGAAGCCAGAGTTAAGAAGAATGCCACTGGATTCAAGGCTAGATTGGTCCACATAGCAAGATTCAGGCCAGAGCTACTCTGTGAGGCCCTTTTTAAAACAAATAAATAAATAAACAAACAAATAAATAGCAAAACAGCTGGACATGGTGCACACCTTTGATCCCAGCACTTGAGAAACAGAGACAGACAGATCCCTATGAGTTTGAGGACAGCCTGGTCTACAAAGTGAGTTCCAGGACAACTAGGGCTATATAGAGAGACCCTGTCTCAAAAAAAAAACAAAAACAAAAACAAAAAACCAAAACAAAACAAAAATAATGATAACAAATAATAAAACCAAAATAACAAAAAGTAACAAAGATGGTTTACTTAAATCTTGAGTGATTATTTAATTATTAGATGGGTGGTGTGTTTCAGCAGATACGGAATATTTTCTGAAGGAGTAAAGATTTCCATTCACTAAAAATTTCATACATTAGTGAAATGTATCTGAGATTTTTAGCTTCCTAAAATAATGTTTTGCCATTATCATGTGTATGTGTATAATGTGTGTGGTGGGGGAGAACAACACAACACATGCCACAGTCCATGTGTGGAGGTCAGAGGACAACTCTGTGAAGTTGGTTTCCTCTTTCTGTCATTATTGGGCCCTAGGGATTGGAGTCAGACCTTCAGGCTTGTGCGGAAAGCATCATTATTTGCTGAGTCATCTTGCTGGTCCAATGTATCATTACTTTTGTTCTTAAAGTCTTAACTAATCAAATCATTTAACAGTTCAGAACTAAGGTCTAGCAAATTTAGATAGTATTGGTTCTTTTCCTAATATGGAATCTTGGTGGAATTTTTTTTGTAAAATTAATATAGATTATAATCTGACTTTACTATTTGTTATACTTTTAATTTTGCTAGATACAATCTAAATGACAGTATAAGCATTCACTCTTCTGCAACATTTTTATTGTTCTGAAAAACTGAAGTGCTTTTAAAAATATTCATTTTATTTTTAACTATGCATAGTGTCTCTGTGTGGTTATGTTTACGTGAGAATGAGTGTTCACGAGGCCAGAGGTGTCTGACTTCCTGGAGCTAGGTGGTTGTGGGCCATCGGGCGTGGATGCTGGGAGCTCTCTAGAAGAGCAGTGGACATACTTTTGACTGCTGAGCCATTTCTCTAGCCCAAACCTAAGTAGTTTTAATAAAATCCAATGTTTAAAAAACCACCTTCTCTGCTGCTTTAAGATAAATCTTAGCTCTTGGCCACGAATAGCAGTTCATGCCTGTAAATCAAGCTACTACAGAGTCTTACAAAGAAGAATCCTGAGCTCGAGTTCTGCCTGGGCTGCCCAGACAACAGAGGTAACTTGGTGTAAGAGAAAAAACCCCAAACTAAACCAAAGCAAACTAGGTTGCTGTTTTTTTTAACCATTCTGACTGTTTTACAGAAACATGTTTTATGTGTACATGTGAGCAATGGCATGCATCTATGTGTAGCATGTGCATGAGGTCAGAAGAGAGGATCACACCCCGGAAATTGAGTTATAGGCAGAACCACCATGTGGATGTTGGGCGCCCAACTTGGATCCTCTACAAGAACAACAAGGGCTCTTAGCCTCTTAGCAATCTCTCCAGCCCCAACACCCTAACTTTTGAAATGAAGGGCATCTTTATCAAGGTAAACAGGAGCTGATTGCTGCCAGAAGAAGCAGGGAGACAATAAGAAATTTGTGATAAGTATTTGGTTGATACCACAAATTGTGCTTTATTTATGATTTGGTAGCTAAGTTAATCATGTATGAAATAAATTAGAAAAAAGATACTGAAATAGAATGATTTTTATATCTTTTTTGTTTTGTTTTGTTTTTTGAGACAGGGTTTCTCTGTAGCTTTGGAGCCCAGGCTGGTCTCAAACTCACAGAGATCCACCTGCCTCTGCCTCCCCAGTGCTGGGATTACAGGCATGCGCCACCACCGCCAAGCTGATTTTTATATCTTTAATATGTCCCGTTTCTCAAATGTCACTATACTCTTAGTGCATAGTTAAGCAATGTTTAAGGGACCAGTGACATTCGAATAGGCATGTTTCCCTCCCCTCCCCCAATATAAAGAGGAAAGTTAGTCCTTCCTAAAGACACAGATCCTCCAGGCTGACCTCACTGCCACATGACTATAATAACAGCACATTTTGCAGAATTAAAAATGTTGTGCTGGGGAAAAAACAAGATGGGATGTATCTACTAACATGGGTTATATGTCTTTGCTTAGACAAGAAGGGGGCTGGAAAGACCTAACAGATGCTGGACATTTTCTTGTGAACATTTCTCTGAGGCTAGAACTCTTTCCTGCTAATGTATGAACAAAGTGACTTGTTAAACCCAGTCAGGGAAGAGAGCTGCCAAATCATTAAGCAAGCAAGAAAAGAAACAAGACAGAAGATGAACTCGCTATGCTTGTTCAATCAATAGTGTTCCATTGTGGGCCCAGTGCCCAGGAGATGGACCAGAGCATTGCAAGCTCCAGACCAAGCTCTAGACAGCAAACCACCATAAACAAATGAACAAACCAGGCCCTAAAATCCACTCTAGTCCTGAGAATACACGAAACATAACACAACCACTCACAACACCCCCAAAGCAAGAGTCCTAGTTTGGTTCCACAGAGCAGTTAATCTTTGGCACGGTGTTTTCATTTTTGAAAATCAATGATCTATTTTTATACTTTCTTAAAAATAAATCATATATTTTCATTCCTTTATTACCACTATTTTAGAACAGTGGAGGAAATGTTTTAGTACAAAATATATTCACAAAAAGAATCCATTCACAGGAGGCTGAGGCAGGGTAACTGTCACAAATTTAAGGCCAGCCTGGGCTACACAGAGAGTACCCTACCAGCCAGGCCTTTGTTGCAAGAACCTTTCTCAAAACAAAACCAAAGAACAATCTATTCTTATTCAAAGAAAGGTTGACTTTAGAAACTACTAAACTAAATAATTGTGAAAAACAGGCTCAGGCACACCCACTCTCCCCTCCCCCAGTCAACAATAGACCAGCTAAGTAATGATTTAGTAGAATTCTTAAGACTATCTCTGCAGTAGAGTATTATTTTAAGGTGTGTTACTTTTGTTTATGTTGTTTTTGTGTAACTCTGGGAAGCTGTGTTATTGTGCCTGTGTAAAACACCTGATGGTTTAAGAAAGAACTGGCCATTAGCAAGGCAGGAGAGAGAAATAGGCAGGACCGGCAGGCAGGAAGAATATATATATATATAGATAGATAGATAGATAGATGGAGAAATCTGAGAGGAAAAAGAAAGAAGTAGCCAGACAAGGAGGAGAACTCCAGGGGCCAGCCACCTGCTAAACAATCAGCAAGCCGCGGAGTAAGAGTAAGATTTATAGAAGTAAAAAATCAGGAAAAGCGGGGTTGGGGATTTAGCTCAGTGGTAGAGCACTTGCCTAGCAAGCGCAAGGCCCTGGGTTCAGTCCTCAGCTCTGGGGGGGGGGGGGGAGACAAACTAACAAAAACAGGAAAAACCCAGAGACAAAGGTAGACAGGATAATTTAAAGTTAAGGAAAGCTGGCAAGAAAGAAGTCAAAATAAGGTTGGACATTCATAAGTAAGCATAAACCTCTGTGTGTGATTTATTTGGGAGCTGGGAAGCAAGCCTCTCCAAAAAGAGTAAAAAACAAACAACACAGCTCAGTGACTCAAATTTTACTACTTCTATGAAGAAATGCATGGCTTCCACCCCAGAGTTTTCAGTGTCGCTACATGACCGCACATGCACTGTTCAGTAGCCAAGCAAGGGGCCTTATGTCCTACATATATCCTGCGTGACTGCATAATTTGCACACAGTGTGATCACGCAATTATGGGCACTGCATGGAGTAGCTATCTGTGGGGTGGAATCCATAAAAACGGGTCACAGACTCCTCCCCACTTCTGCCTCTCTGTCCATGCACAATCTTCCATAGGCCTAAAGCACATTCCCCTTTGTTCCTTCTAATAAATTCTTATAGTGGGTTTGTCATACCTTGTGGCTTTTCTCTCACGGCAAACTGCGCCACTTAATGAATAGCACAGCGCCACACAAAACTAACATTCAGCCCATAACCAGAGAAGACTAGTGGGCAAGACTGCCTGTGAGGGAGGCCACACAGGAGAAGGAGGAAGCAAGGAGGGAAGTCCAGTCCTGGGAGGATGCTTTAACGTAGCTCTTCAGGCCCCAGATGTACTAAATCATCAAACACTGGATTCTGAACTTCACGGTAAAGTGACACAGAATTAGGTCGACACAGGGACTGTAAACCAACTGCTGGAACCTTCCTTTAGTCTGTCCTCAAACAGAAGCTTAGCTGGCATCAGGTGGGGTTTCAGGGCTGATCTTAAGGCAAATACTCTGACTATCCAGAGGACCACAAAAGCTTAAGAAAGAGAGTCTGGGCCAGAATTTTCTCAGTCAAGCTGCCCTGTGCCTAAAACAGAAATTCTCCACCTGGCTGGGCATAGTGGCACATACCTTGAAAACCAGCACTCAGGAGACAGAGGTAGGTGGATCTCTGTGAGTTCAAGGCCAGCCTGGTCTGCATACAGAGATCAGGCCAGCCAAGACTACACAAAATCAAAAACAAACAAACAAAAACACCACCCTCCAAAAAATAGTACAGGGTTGGGGATTTAGCTCAGTAGTAGAGCACTTGCCTAGCAAGTGCAAGGCCCTGGGTTCGAGCCTCAGCTCAAAAAAAAAAAAAAAGTACACAACAGTCCATTCAGTCTTGACAAGAACTAAGAATTTTAGAAGTACAGTATTCATTGTATTTGTTAGCCCTTGGCCTTCCTTAAATAGACTGTAACACTGGAAAAATTCAGAAGCCCCCAGTTTCTCTCCACAGCGACCCCACTTAGAATGTAAGAACAAACTAGCAGCAAAAGGAGAAGCAAGACTTCTTTCCTATTACTTCCATAATACTGCGACATATTCTACCAGATTACCCACACCAGAGGCCTACAATGGACATGTACTTTAGGGCCTAAGCACTTCTCATTACAATTAATATAAGATTATACTTCTGGAAATAGTTTAATATCATAACCTTTTATTTTAAAAAACATTTTATAAAGATGAGGCAATTATATTTTATAAATAAAGTTAAAAATTGTCAGGAATATCCTAAAGATGACAGGACATCACAAATTACAGAGCCAAAGTCATAGACATATCACTAAAACCAATAATGGCTGATCCTGATGTGCTTCTGCGAGCCAGGCACTGTGTGAAGTGGTTTTCACTCAGTGCTCATAAGGACCCCAGGAGGGAGACAGTATATCGTCATTCTCATTTTATAGATGAGAAGACTGAGACAGAAAGAGGAATTCAATCACTTGTCCAAGGTCACCTAGCAAGGAATGGTAGAATAAGGTTGTAAATAGAGTCTGAATAGTTCGGTTTTTGTTGTTGTTCTTTTTTTTTTTTTTTTGAGCTGAGGATCGAACCCACTACCACTGAGCTAAATCCCCAACCCTCATTTTTTTAAGCTACCAAATTCTCCTGCTTAAAGAATCTAAGTCATTTTACACTAAAATAATAAAAACACTTTTTAAAAAAAAATCCTTGAAATTTAACAAATTAAGCAGGCTTCTGAGTTGCTACAGCTATGATATATGGTTTGAAAGTGGTCTATCTGTCTGTCAGGCCTTTATGCTTTGGAAGTCTGGTAGCCAGGGTGGCAGTGTTAGAGATGGTGTGGAACTGTGGAGAAGCACGGTCTTATGGGAGTCTTAAGATTACTGGGAGAGATGCCCTGTGGAGGGAATGCTGGTTTCCTGTTGGGTGCTCTTATGGGAGCCAAGTAGTTACAGAAGCCTGAGTCGAATATATCTGATTCTTTCTTTGGTTTCTGTTGAAAGATGTGCTCTCTTCCTTCCATATAAACCCCCATGGTAATGCCATCAAGTGTCACACTGCTTCACCAGTTGCCAAACCAATGAGTCCGAATTTCCAATCTCTGAAATTATGAGGCAAAATCAAATTTTTCTTTTTAAGATTGGGGTAACTACAGTGAATCACTGCAGTAATATAAAAGAACCGAAAGGGAAGCTGTCCAAGACAAGACGTTCCTCAGGTCCTCACTTGTGAGTCTAGTCTTACACACAACAGAATAATAGTAAACTGAAGAACCAGGTTGAAACTCTGGACAATCTGAAAATTTCCAAAGAAGAAAACAAGCAAACAGGCACATACTTGCAACCCTGGTTGCTCCCAGAACAATGGAACAGATCCTCGGATTTGTATGAAGGAAGAAACAGAGTCATCTAAGTATATAACCTACAAAAAAGGGAAAGAATTCCAAAGGAAAAACCCTGTTAGTTCTATATTAGAAAAGCAGCTACTGAAATCTGTTCAAGCGTGTGATGAACGCTCATATGCAGACTGTTCTGATCAAAGTAATCAAAAACAGGATGCTAACTTTTTTCAGATAATGATAATATTGATCAAGAAAACAATAAAATTAAAGAATCACAACTTCAAAAAAGAAACTGTTTTAAATCTCAGTGTTATATACATATATCCTTATACTTCTTTCAATTTGTTCCTTAGCTTTTTATATTTTCTAAAACCTAATTTGGAGATCTGACTTGGGCTGTATTATAGCCTGAAATTTTATAATTACACAGTTCCACAGCCAAATGTTATAACTTTAAATTTTTAGGCAGTACATATCTATTAAGAGTTAGGTTTATTTTCACATAAAATATTTTCATGAAGCCATCTTGCTCTATAATTAAAGATTTTAAAATTCATTGTCAAATGTATAGCACTGACCATATCATATTACTTAATTTTATTATTACATAACTGTTTAGGTTTATTCTGGAGGAGCTTTTCTTGGGCCAATAAGAAGCCATGAACATTATGCATGCCAAAATGTATTTGCATTCAGGTAAATCTATTACCTAGTATTTCCCGTGTCTCCCTCTCACTGTGAGTCTGTTACTCCAGTATTTCCCATGTCTCCCTCTCACCGTGAGTCTGTTACTCCAGTATTTCCCATGTCTCCCTCTCACCGTGAGTCTGTTACTCCAATATTTCCATGTCTCCCTCTCACCGTGAGTCTGTTACTCTAGTATTTCCCGTGTCTCCCTCTCACCGTCTGTTACTCCAGTATTTCCCGTGTCTCCCTCTCACCGTGAGTCTTGTTATTCCAGTACTTCCCGTGTCTCCCTCTCACCGTGAGTCTGTTACTTCAGTATTTCCCGTGTCTCCTTCTCTCTTGAGTCTGTTACTCCAGTATTTCCCGTGTCTCCCTCTCACCATGAGTCTGTTACTCCAGTATTTCCCGTGTCTCCCTCTCACCGTGAGTCTGTTACTCCAGTATTTCCCATGTCTCCCTTTCACCGTGAGTCTGTTACTCCAGTATTTCCCATGTCTCCCTCTCACCGTGAGTCTGTTACTCCAGTATTTCCCGTGTCTCCCTCTCACCGTGAGTCTGTTACTTCAGTATTTCCCGTGTCTCCCTCTCACTGTGAGTCTGTTACTCCAGTATTTCCCTTGTCTCCCTCTCATCAGCCTGTTACTCCAGTATTTCCTGCCTCTCTTACAACATGTGGTAAAAAATATAAAACACTATGTACCTGCTCTGTTTCTACAAAATTGGCAACATGACCATCATCATTTGTTCCCCGGACATTAAACCTTGTCCCAGCTCGTTCACAGCTTAGTCTTGAAATAAGGCAAGCCTTTGCTTGTTTATGGGCAGCATAAATTGTTCTGATTTCTACTCCTCCACACATGAGGCGTAATAACCAGTCATCACAATTCACACCATAGTGCTTGAGATGCAAATGCAGAGACTGATTCCTAGGGGGAAAAGAAGAAATTGGATTAGGTTACTAAGTACAAAACAGCACTCAATACATTTTAAAACATTATTGGAATATTATTAAAAGATTCCCCAAGTAAAGCAATTTATTTACAATTGCTATGCTAAGGACAAGGCTATAAAATGAAATGCTTAATCAGGTGACCTATTGTACAAAAAACTTGTGATTTTAGATTGGTAAAAACATTTCTAGTCTATCTTCATAGAACATGCATGTAGTTAGAGTTTTCCTGCCTGGCCCAGTCAGGACAAATCTCTCTTACCCGCCAGTCCCACAGTCGCTCAGACCCAACCAAGAAAGCACACAGAGACTTATATTGTTTACAAACTGTATGGCCATGGCAGGCTTTTTGTTATCTACTTCTATCTTAAATTAACCCATTTCTGTTAGTCTATACTTTGCCACGTGGCTTGTGGCTTACCGGTGTCTTTACATGTTGCTTCTCATGGCAGTGGCTGGCAGTGTCTCCCCTCAGCCTTCACTTCCCAGAATTCTCTGTGTAATATCCATCTTTGTAAGACTGAAACGCCGCTGTGGCTGCTGGCTCCACCCACCTCAGCTTCCCAACATGGCGGTGGTACAGTTTATTGTCAGCTCTGGGTCTGGAGCCATGTGTACCATCAACTATCAGAAGCAGTTCTATCAAAGTAGTGCATAGCCCAGAAACTTTTTTTTTTTTTTTTTTTAAACTAGCAAAGGCTAAATCTACCATGCAGCAGAGTAAAGAGCCGCTTGTAGACTCCTCATTCCCGCCACACTGCAGGTCAGACGCACACGCCAGAAACAAACCGGCAGGCTGCTGCTAACTTGAGAAAGACAACTAGGAAGCTGTTTTTAGCTCCATTTTAGACTCTTTTTTCTCAGGTTTTAGGTGGAAATTCTTGCCAACACATTGGGCACCATTTGTAGTTGGAGAGAAAAGACATAAGGTACTGGTAGGCCATGAGCCACATGGCAAAGTATAGATTAACAGAAATGGGCTAAATATAAGAGTAAGCTAGACAATGGTAGGCCTGAGCTAATGGCCAAGCAGTTTAAATAATATAAGCGTCTGTGTGTTTATTTTATAAGTGGGTTGTTGGACTAATAGGGCTTGGCAGGGGCTGGAGAGAAGCTCTCCAACTACACATGCACATAACCCAAAAGGGGTTATACAAACACATCCTACTTTAAAGAGATTTACACATAAGACTTTTGTATGGCTATATTTAATTAAATTTAAATAGCCAGCACAGCCAGTAGCTATGTACCATACAATGTAAGGAAGGCACAGTGTTTTCTATGTCTTCAAACAATTTTTTTTTTCAGTTTTGGTCTTGGAATCTAAGGCCTTACTCATGCTAGGTAAGTGCTTTATCACTGAGCACACCCATAGGCCTGCCTAAATACTGTAGGACTGCAGGTATCAGATAGGGCTGGGTTTACAAACTTAAAGGGGAAAAAGTTTCAGTCAAGCAAATACACATGGCCCAATGATGAAGAGACAAAAGATGAAAATATTTCGAGTTGCAGTGATGATTACATGAACGGAGGAGTGCGCCCTACAACTTAGCCTTCTCATCTTGCTGACTGCTCTTCAGGGGTCTCCACTGGACCTTTAGTCCTTCACAGAATACACAGGGTCATTAACAGCAGCAGCAAGGAGCAAAGCTGTTAAGAGCATGAATCCTCAACTCCCTGCCCTTCAGGTAACAGGTTGTTGTGGAGATAGACTAGGTGGTGGCCATGCACAGTTCCAGCAGACCAGCTACCATCCTAACCCTTCCTATCTACTCACAAAGCAAAATGGACTGCAATTGAGTGATGAGACCACTACTGGGGTAATGTGAGAGCCGATGACCATCACTCATTCAGCTGATACCATGACTCATGCTCTCAGACCTTACTATTATTTACCCTAATTGAGGCAAACCTCAACAGATTATGAGGCAATATGTGCCAAGGTCACAGCCAGGGCTATGTCACGGAGCAGACTAGGATGTGTTGACCCTCATTTAAGTGGAGCTTGGATCGGAGGCATTATGTGCAGGTAGAGTCCTTTGCTATGCTCTCAGTTCACACTGTCCTTTACTGCACTTGACTGTGAATCATTGCTGCTTTATTCTATTTACAGTTATGCCAAGTCTTGAGTAGCAGCAGTACTACCTAAAATCTCAATGAAATAAAACCACAGTTTTTGTGAGATGTATTTGGCAGTCTGACTACAAAGCTTACTATATCTTAAAGAGAAAAAAAAAAAAGACAAAGCTATAAGGATGTGAATTCTAAAAACTTCCATTTTTCTAGGTAAAATTAAACTCAAGTATTCCAATCTTTAGCAAAACACAAGTTCGACCTATCAACCACTGGAAAATCCCCTCATGCTGTGATCTAAACATATCCCACCTTTAATTAAAAAAAGAAAAAATTATTGCTACTTATTAAACTTTAGATTTCTAATGTGATGGGAAGGGTTATCTCTGGCCATCTAATATTGGGGATAGAAGTAAGTAGGGAACAGAAAGGTATGGACATGCCCCAGCATGGCTGGATTATCATTATTTACTTCAGTGTTTTCCACTAGAAAATATGCACGCGCACGCGTGTGCACATACACGGGTTAACAAAAGCTTCACCCTGGAAGGCATATCTCTGGACACTTGACAAAGTGCATGCCATCATCCCTAGCTTTGTTGAGCTGAGAGGGCTGCATGCCTACTCATCTGCTCTATGGCTTCCCATCTTGTCTTCCCCAGCTCCTTGTCTCCTTTGCCAAGGCCAAGCCCCTGCCAGGCAGTGCTCTGCAGCCCTCTCCACTCTCCTATTTCTCTGCTTTGAGCTGAGACTCCTCCACAGAAGCTAGAAGGTGTAACTAGAGGTTCCTCTTCTCTCCTGAAGCTGTCATCAACTTGGAGTCCTCTGACAGCCAGGGCAAATGTGTTAAACCTGAATGGACAGTTGAAGAACCCTAAGTGGTGATGAAAATGAGGGAGTGGATAAATACAGAAGACAAATGTTTTGAATCTGAAGACCAGGGGAGGTCAAGAGCAGTGTCCTTAGAGCCTGGGCCTTACAATGTATATTTCTGGTGAAATAGAATTTCCATATGCATTAATTAAAGAGAAGTCACTATTGATGCTGGCTATAGACAGCAGATGCACCATAACTAGACACGCTGAAATCCAGTGTGCTACAATAAAGCCACACAACTTTTAGTCCCTGTGTTCTGCTCACTATGTGTGCTTACCTATCACACAGCCCGTTAGCAGCATCACGTACGGAACAGACCCCGATACCCTTCCAAGTTTAGTTACCACAGTGCTGAGTGCCCCGCAGTGCACTTTCTTTCCAGTCTGCTGCTCTCACCCACCTACCATGCACAAAGTATGTTCAATTTCCAGTACCAGAATAGAAAGGGGACCAGCTACTTAACAATCTTAGCACTGGAAATAAGGGAATGTCTGCGATGAGCCCAGAACAGAGACTAGGAATGAGTGGCACACGTACACCACGAACTCCAGATACGCACTTCTCACAGTGAAGCACACTTCAGTCTAGAGCAGGAAGAGCAGCAGATGGGCTTCACACCATATTCCAGCTCCATCAAGGGGCCTGCCGTACTCTGCTGTGGGTGAGGGCAGGAAAAAGTGCTCAACCATGTCCATCCTTTGCTCTCTCCAACAACAGCCACTGTGGGCCACTGTGCCCACATCCCCAAGCCACTGAACAGTCCACACTTAGAAAGGAGAGAGACAACAGACTCACCAGAAAAACCTGTTGTCAGTCATGTGCTCCTGCACACTGCGGTGTGCATTCAGACTCAGATCTAAGCTGACTCCAGATGCGGACCACGCAAAATAAAAGTTTCCTGAGTTCAAAACTTTACGGACTTCTGAAATGCGATCCTCATCTGAAACATCAACTCGGAGTGATATAAACTCAGTGGAAGTAACTCGGAAAACTTCAGATTCTTGAATTTTCCCAACAGACATACATCCAGTGACTAGGACCAGATAATGCAACATGGTATCACCTGTAAAAACCAAAAGTTTTACTAGATAGAACATCAACATTTTCAAGCTCTATAATTTCTTCTGACTTCTTCCTGTGTTTCCATCTTTAAAATCTTATATTGTAATTTTTTTTTTTTTTAGATAGTCTTACTGTGCTGCATAAGCGGCCCCAAACTCCCAATCCTCTGGCCTCAGCCTACTAAGTGCAGGGAATACAGGTATGTACCACTATGCCTGATCATTGCAATTATTCTAAACTTACCATGAACATGTTTAAATTTACAACTACAGGTGTTTTTTTCAGGGAAAAAATTCCCATTTAAATACATTCAGTATGTCAAGCACTACAACATTAAGATAATGTCACATTTACAAAGTTATTTCCATACTTAACCTGAGGGTACAAAACTTACTTTAAAAATACTGCCTTCAAATGCTTACCATGGACAGAAAGCTCAGAGAGTGAATGTCCAATATCTTGGGGAATGGTAGCGTTTGAAGATGGCATACACATGTGAGAGCTGAAGACAGCAGCATCCAGGAACAAGGCCCTGGCCAGTCCGCACAGAGATCTGACTCAAGACAACGTTCCCAGTCTTTGTGGCGTTTCCCTTCTTTCCTTCTTTCCTTCTTTCCTTCTTTCCTTCCTTCCTTCCTTCCTTCCTTCCTTCCTTCCTTCTTTCTTTATCTATCTATCTATCTATCTATCTATCTATCTATCTATCTATCATTTATGTGTGTATGTATGTATGTATGTATGTATGTATTATGTATACAGTTTTTCTGCCTGCAGGCCAGAAGAGGGCAACAAACCTCATTATGAGTGGTTGTGAGCCACCATGTGTTGCTGGGACTTGAACTCAGGACCTCTGGAAGAACAGTCAGTGCTCTTAACCGCTGAGCCATCTCTCCAGCCCCGCTTCTTTCTTTTTTACAGCAAAAGGGATATAGGGGTTCATTCTGTGAATGAACTTCTGAACATCAGGATTTTTTTATTTTTTCATATAATTGGCAGCACACAATAAGAAAAATGCCTGATGGGGGCTGGAGAGATGGCTCAGCAGTTGAGAGCACTGGCTGCTCTTCCAGAGGACCCTGGTTCAATTCCCAGCACCCACATGGCAGCTCACAACTGTCAGTAATGCCAGTTCCAGGGGATCCAACACCCACACCCACACACATGCATGTAGGCAGAACACCAATGCCCATAAAAATAAAAAAATAAAATAAAATAAAAATGCCCGAATCACAATAAAAATCCACTATATAACTAAATCCACCATTAGTTTACTTTCTTTTCCTTTTTTTTAGTTTCATAGTTAGACTCCATCAAGGAAGAAAACCATGTGCTATATACCCATGATAGTGCAAGCTTACCTTCTCATATAGATCAATACAAGCATGAACCAGGTCCAGTCTCTGGACCTTTATAGACAAACTGCTAATCATAAAAGTTACCCCAAAGATCATGGTGACATTAATTCAGAGCTGGAGAGATGGCTCAGTGGTTAAGAGCATTGCTCTTCCAGAGGCGCCAAGTTTGATTCCCAGCACCCACATGGTGTGGCTCACAAGCAACTGTCTGAACTCCAGTCCTAGGGGATCTGACTGTTCTTGACTCAGTAGGCTACCTGCACATCATTCAGACATACATGACATCATCAAACACTCCTACACATAAAAATAAATGATTTTAAACGATTAAAGAGCAGACATTTCTGAATGTAAACAGATGCCTTTTCCATGATGAACTGGGGAATCAGTGTGTCTCCTTAATGTGCTGAAAGGAGAAAACAGGGGCCTCTCTCATCCTCTGCTATGGTGCCTCAACAGGACACTGTCCTTTGATCTTGAAACTGTTGCATGTCTTTCTATTTTTATTGTAGTCAGGAGTGTTTTCTCTATATGTATCTATTTGCACCACATGTAACCCTGGAGACATATATGGTTGGGACCTGTCATGTGGGTGCTGGGAACCAAACCGGGATCCTCTGGAAGAGCAGCAAGTGAGTCAAACACTTGAGTCAGACAGCTGCTGGGAAAGGCTGTTTTCTTTAATGGTGTGCTCTCTGGTATACTGACCACACTCCAGGGTAGACCCCGCATCCAAGAGTAGTTAACTAACGCAAATTGGACTTCACAAGTTTGAGAGAGAGAGTGAGGAGGGAAGGAAGAGATACAGAGACAGAAAGAGGTGGAGTGGGGATGTGTGCAAGTTGAGAGGGGGTGGGATATGATCAAAATACATTACATGAAATTCTCATAGGAATAAAGTATTATTTCATAAAATTAGCTCAATTAGTGTCTAAAAGGTATACCACACTTAACGGTCAGATACTGAGTCTAAAATAATGTAGAGGCAGTCTCTGTAATTTTCAGGGTTACAAAAGAGACATGGAAGAGTAGATGACCCGCACTGAATAACACTTACCAAGATTTAACCGCAGAACTCCTAAAAGTCCATATGCATCCAGTACTTTGGTATATGTACCTTTAATTGTCTCCTTTTCTGCAGATGCTGTTAAAAAATAATTGAAAACATCAAAATCTATTTAGTTATGACGCCAGGATTTGAAACAAAAATTTCAAAATGTAATATTCTCTTTTTAATTTATTTTTCTCCTTTCTCTCTCTCTCTTTTTAAGACCAGTATTATTCAGTTTTCCCGTGTCCCTTGGCTATCTAGTCTCAGGTTCTTGGTTACCCAAGCAATGTCAGGGCTGGATGACATCTCGTGGAGTGGGCCTTAAGTCAAATCAGTTATTGGTTGGTGACTCTCACAAGCTTTGGGCCACCATCACCCTAGCATCCCTTGTAGATAGGACACTGAAGATAAGGCTCTCACAAGCTTTGGGCCACCATCACCCTAGCATCCCTTGTAGATAGGACACTGAAGATAAGGCTCTCACAAGCTTTGGGCCACCATCACCCTAGCATCCCTTGTAGATAGGACACTGAAGATAAGGCTCTCACAAGCTTTGGGCCACCATTGCCCTAGCATCCCTTGTAGATAGGACACTGAAGATAAGGCTCTCACAAGCTTTGGGCCACCATCACCCTAGCATCCCTTGTAGATAGGACACTGAAGATAAGGCTCTCACAAGCTTTGGGCCACCATCACCCTAGCATCCCTTGTAGATAGGACACTGAAGATAAGGCTCTCACAAGCTTTGGGCCACCATCACCCTAGCATCCCTTGTAGATAGGACACTGAAGATAAGGCTCTCACAAGCTTTGGGCCACCATTGCCCTAGCATCCCTTGTAGATAGGACACTGAAGATAAGGCTCTCACAAGCTTTGGGCCACCATTGCCCTAGCATCCCTTGCAGCCAGACATCATTGTGGCTGGCTTGGTGTTTACATTACTCTTTTGTTAATGTGCAGGACATCTTTGTGTACTGAAGATGCCTGAACATAAAAATGAAGGCTCTCTGTAGGCACCAGCTCGACATCTCTGTGTTCAATATAGGTGTTGTCTTCAGCAATGGGGCCTTAACACCATTGTGTTATATTAGGTATTTTCTCCAACTGGTAGTATAGTGTTCTTGCTGGAGTTAACTAATTCCAACCATCTAATTAATCCCCTTTCTCACTGATGATCTGTTTGATTCTCCCTTATCCTTGACACTTAGAATAGTGCCTGAACAGGTACAATGCTGCAAGCCACTGCTTGACTACAAAGACTAGCACAGCAATGGGGAATGTGGTGATATCTTATCTGTGCTTTAAGAAATAAAGCTTGCCTGAAAATCAGAAGGAGGAGCTAGCCACTAGTTAACCAGAGAGGTCTAGAGATCTGTACAGACAGACAGGAAGTGATAAGGTAGGGTGGAGAGAGGAGCTTGCTCTCTTACAGAGAAGGATTTCATAGGGGTAAGAACTAGTGGCTGGCTGCCCTGCCTCTCTATCTTTCAGCGTTCACCCCAATATCTGGCTCTGGGTTTTTTATTAATATGACCGTTTAACAATTCGTGTTCCAGAGGCAGTCTTTACTGACCTTTGCCTCACTTCCTTCAACAGAAGCTGATGTTATCTTGTTAATAAGTACAATTCAGACAATAATTTCCCTAGAGCAGGCTACTAGGGTTAGTCTACTGAAAGAAAAAACAGCAACAAAAATATCCCCAAAGTTTAAAGGAAAAATCTTCCTAGCACTTAGATATACACTTACAATGTATCAAAAAAAACAAACAAACAAACAAACAAACAAAAAAAAAAACAAAGAAAGAAAAATGAACCATATCTAGTATTTCAAAAACTTCCAAGTAGCACATTCTAAAGTGTGAAATTCAGAAAGAAATCCACCCAGGTTCCTGTCCTATCCACTGGCCTTCTTTTCCCACTCCCATCTCTCAGCAGCTCACTCCCTGGCTTGCTAGGTCACACTGTTGACCCGTCACCAGCACATGCACCCTTCTCCCTCTCTGTCCACACTGCAGAACCACAGGACCTTTGGCAGGGCTCATGTGCTGCTCTAGGAAAGCAAGCAGACGGAGCCAAGCTCCCCAGAACCTGCCCATCTTCACTGCTGACAAAGGGCTCTTCTAAGCCTATACTTGGATCATATGCTCTTCTTCTCCCTTAGAGCTCTTCCCCAGAGTTCTACAAGGTATCGAGCCTCCCACCTGCTTCCCCTCAGACGATCCACTCAAGCTTCCTCCGTGTAACCTCACTTTTGTCATCGGGTAAACTGTGCTCAGCTAGCTGGCAGCACAGACTAAGGCAAATGACTCAGTTAACTAATACCATCTCATTCCCTAATATGTTCATAATTAAGTGTGGGCCTTTCTCTAACCAGTATGAAACGGGGGTGGGGAAGAATTTTAGCTAACTTTAACTAAAATAATAGGGAGTTATGCCTTATTCCACATTCCTAGATGTCCTGGCATTATATTGCTCCATATGTTTACAGAAGTTACATCTTACTTCTTCTAATGTTCAATACAAACATATAATTTTACAACATAAATTGAATTGTTTTCTAAAGGAAACCAGATTTGCCTTCCTTAAATACTATACTTCCTCATTCAGGGTACCATGGGTGGGGCTGGGAGTTTATCTCAGTGGCAGAGCACTTACCTAACACTGTAGACCAGGCTGGCCTCGAACTCACAGAGATCTGCCTGCCTCTGCCTCCTGAGTGCTGGGATTAAAGGTGTATGCCACAACTGTCTGACTTACTTTTTTTTAAGTATGTATACATTCTGGGAGGTGGTGATGCACACCTTTAATAATTTATTCAGTGCACAACAAATAAATAACTCAAGCCCAATGATAACCCTTCTATTACACTGTCATCTAGCTCAAATATACAAGCAAATGCCAAGCTGTTTAGTTATCTGTACTTTGAAATTATCTTCTCAGAATACACATGTACATGCTCTAAAGAGTGTGTGTGTGTGTGTGTGTGTGTGTGTGTGTGTGTGTGTGTGTGCGCGCAGACACACACACACTCTTAGACTAAAGGAAAGGAATAGATGAGATTGCATTTTTCCTGCCAGGGTTTTGGCTTTCCTTTTAAGCTATTACCAGCAACTTTAAAATAGTATTGTAGCTGAAGTACTTGTTTATTATCTCTGTGATTATTATGACAATAACACTAGGCCAGGTGCTTATATACATTATTCAACAACCCAAGAAACAATGCTACAATTTCCATTTGACATATGGGGAACCTGGCTTCAATTGGCTACTAACTTGTCTTAGCCTAAGGAGCCAGCATTTGAGAGAATGGAGCTTTGCTGGGCATGGTGACGCATACTTTAATCCTTGTACCAGGGAGGCAGAGGCAGGCCAATCTGGTTTCTAGGGTCCCAGGCTAGCCAGGGCTACATTGTGGGACCCTGAAAGAACTACCTACTCCCGCCATTGTACTTAGAATGGGTTCCCTTGTTGCATATTCAATGGTTCTGAAAAATGTAGAATACATGCAACAAAGGAACAATTATATGCTATTACTGCCCAAATAGGCTTATAGACTAGAAGTTCCACAAGGAAATGGACATTTTTATAGTCTCAAAGTCCTCAAAATAATCATAAAGGATGCCTGGCAGACCATTACCTTTACCAGTTATCAAAGTGAATACCAACAGTAATGAGACAGTTTAAAATGGCCACATGACTGGGAAACACCAGAACCCCCCTTCTGTACTAACCCTGCTGAACGTATGGAACAGTGGAAGCACCACACAGCACGGAGGGTGTCCTGTCCAACACTGCTCTTCACCTTCTGAGTGCTTAAGGTCCCGAGGGCCAGAAACTATGGAGTTCTCCTAGAGTTGGAGATCAAGACCTGACTACTAAATACACTGTTCCTATCTGAACTGATTAAAGTGGAACAGAGTCTGAGCATCAGCAATGGCCAGTTCCACTGCATACCTTCATGCAGGAGGATGTAGGAGGATGTCTAGGAAACACAAAGTAAAGTATCTGGGGCAACAGGGTATCATGTCAGCAATCTACTCTCAAATGGGTAAGAAAATACCCTTTTTTACTGAACTTCAACTTTTCTGTATGTTTAAATTGTTTCATCTTCCTAAATGTAGATAAATATCTCTAAATGGCATTAATAAGATAAATTCTAACAATATCCTATTTTCCCTTTATAACTGTTTTTTTTTTTTTTTTCCCAGAGACAGTCTCACCATATAGAATAGTCTTGATTCCATGATCTTCCTGCCTGAGCCTACTGAGAGCTGGGGTGAGCCACCACAGTCTACATTGCTTTTAAGTGGGGAAATAGGTTTCCTTATTTTATTAGATATTCCAAGATAGATGATAATTGTGATCACTCTCCCACTTCCTTCACAATCCCATTTTAGAAAATAATGTAAGAATCTTCCACTACGAAGAGACTATCTGAAGTAAGAACACTTACACCATATTGTAATGTGTGTATGACCTTTAGCTAAAGCACAGCACTTGAGAATATCTTCCCCATCTCCCTTCCCTTCTCACTACCTCCTGGCACAGCAGGCTTCAGCCAGAATGAGTAATCTGTTGTCTCCTTGCCTGCATTCTCTTCTCTTCCTCTGTTCAGAGTGTTCTCTCCATCTGCAATGGCCACTAGTCATCTTGCTATTTTCAAATATTACCCATCCTTCAATCTCTGAGCAAAATGCCACTTCCTGGAGTTTTGCCCTTATCACCCAATTAAAAGTAAATCTTTCTTTTATTCTGTATTTCAGTCACTTGTATACTAATAGCAACCGAAGCCAGTTCGATTTTTTATACCTCAGTGGGACAGCAACCTAACAGACACTGAACCTCACAGCTCCACTGGATACTCACTTCACAGACAAAACAAACCGAGAGCTTACTGCACAAAAGGGGCATGCTTTGCTAACTTTAAAACAATACATTTTACAAAAAGCCTTCCCTTCTCAGGAAAGAATCCCAATGTCCTTCCTTATTGCGAAGGATCACATTAACAATCCTTAGTGAGGTCTAGAAAGTCTCAAGTGTGATGAGTGAGGGTGGGCATAGGAAGGTGGGTGTGGACAACACAGGACTGTGAATGACTGCCAGCCAAGGCTTAGGTAGCAGGGTTCATGAAGCAGCAGAGAGGAAATCAAGGTTGGGAGGGAGATAGGTGATACAGAGGAAGAACAGCTCACTTTCCTGCTCCAGCATCCACTGCACGCTCACTGAGAGGAGTAAACTGGCTTCTGTGCAGAAGTTTGTATTTTCCCCTTCTAATGATGGTGGTAATTAAACAAACAAAATGCTAGGAAAAACAAACCTTTTTATGAGTTACTGATTTCTAAACACAAGTGGGCCTGGGTATCCAAGAAGCCCATTGTTTTAGGGTTGACTCTCAGCAATCAAGATTTTCAGCCATTCAGCTAAGATAACCAGGCCTTTGCCTTTGTAATTCACGTGCAAAAGCAAATCTTGGCTTCTAAGGCATGACTGCCACCATATACCAGGGATAGACAGTAACTAAATCCCACAAGGGCTTATTTAAAGGGAACAACTATTTTCCCCATGTCACAATTAGCTCTATCATTAATTTGGGTCTAAATGTTTTTCTTAGGCTTCAAACATGAAAATATAGGTTCCTAAGCACACACAGCCACCTTATGAATAAATGTCTTGATGATGATATATTAGGTTTAACAAATGAACAGGGAGCTCATGGTGCACTCCAACACCCCCTGCCTTAAGAAACTGAGGCAGCAGGCTCATGGAGAGTTCAAGACAAGTAAGGCTTTGCCTCAGAAAAGCCACTAATAACAAAAACTCAGCCCATATCTTTTAAAAACATTGAAATATATTTATGATGCACAAAATTCACATCTTCATTGCAACTCATTATCTAAAACAGCAAATAACAAAACTGGAATATTACCCTAGACTAAAACATTAAGTTACTTGTATTTAATCAAAGGCATTTGAAGGGTTGAATTAAATGTAAACTCTAACTTTCAATGAATTACAATAATTCAAACTAGATAAAGCTACTCAAGAAGGCCCTGCTACCCAATGTAAACATTCTTGTGGCTCAAACCTTCCAGACTGGGATTAGACTGTACTTCCCCAATTGAGCTAGAAGATCAAGCAACAGACTGTGGGTCAATAAAGCACAGAGCATGGTATCAAGTGCCTGTAATTCTAGCATTCCTGAAGTGTGAGAGAGGAGGATTGTGAGTTCTAGGCCAGCAGGGCTCAATGGAAAGTTCCACACTACACACCACATACTAAGCTACATATCAAGATCCACTCTCAAAAAGGCAGGGCGTAGGAGTTGCAAATTAGAATGCTGCTCCTAGAATCACAATTTGCCTGTGGTTACTTGGGTGGCAATTTGTGGTCAGCCCATTTGCATGCAAATAGCACTTTGGTATAGAACATCCAGAGGGTACTAGAGATCATGTAGTCCAAGCTTCTCATTTTCAGAAGAAAAAGACTTAGCAATTATCTGATTCATCCAAGATCATATGACTAGCTAGCAGTAAAGCCCGTTTCCATTTCATCACACATAAAACAAAAAATTTATGAAGATTTTTTAATTAAATTTTTAAAAATTAAAATTAAAATAAAAAATCAAAACTACAAATGAAAGACATGAAACAAACTACTGTTCTATATAACCTATGCAACCAAATATTGGCAACACTTTTTTTTATTTTTTAAAAAAGCTTCTATTCACTCAAAGTATTCAGTGAACATCTACTATGTACCAGGCCCTTGCAAGATTCTAGGTTCTTGAAAGGACAGATGAGGAGGGCAGTCATTATATGACCAAGCAATTCTACATCCTAGCAGACTGCTAGGCATGGTAGCAATGCCTGTCAATGCAGTTTCTTCAGCAGCAGCTAAGACCGAAGGATCAAAAGTTCAAGGCAGGTGTGGGCACTTTACCAAGAACTTACTTCCGGATAAAAATTTAAAAGGACTATCAGTGCAGCTCAATGGTAAACGCCCACAGCTCTGGGCTAGTCCCCACAACAACAAACCAGTCCTAATGGAGTTCTAATCCACTACTGAAGTACTAACACACTGGGTCCACGGTGTCATCCTACACAATTAGCTCTGTATCAATCCCATGCAGCTTCCCAACAAGTATGAACCTGACAACTAAGCTTTTGACTCCATTTTCCAAGAGAAACATTAAATAAGATAGGTCAAGATGCATTTTCAATGCTGACCAGAAAACAGACAACTAATAAGCACTAATGAACAAGCAACCAGAATCCACTTAGTATAAGATTAATCCTGTCTACACTGCAAACATGGTCCACAGGATATTAAAAGACTGTTAGTCTATATCTCAATAAAGCAATTCAATAGACTCCAGCAATACTGTGGTTACTAGAGAACAGGGTAACACAGAACCCACAATAAATTCTTCCCATTAAGAACTAGTTTCTATAAGGAATACACTTTATACATTAAGTCAGACTTCTAAGAAATATACACATATGAAGACTATTGATAAGGAACATTAAAGAATATATAACATTGAATATACAGGAATACTAACAGAGAATAACTTAATAGGAAATGTGTTTGTTTTTCTTTCCAGTTGTTCAGCTCTAGTTTAGCTGACAAAAAATAAAACACAATCCAGATATGGGAGCTCATGCTATAACTCCACCACTCAGGAAACTGAGGCAGGAGAATTACCACAATTTAGCCCAATGAGTTACACATCAGACCAGTCTGGACTACAGTGTGACATCCCATATCTCAAACAACCAATACACACAAAGATAAAACACTGTCAAGCCATGCCTCTTTTCAGTAGTCCAGTTCCACGGCTAGCCCAGTGTGACAGTCCACTGAACACCCTCAGTGATGCCCTCACTCCCTACGCTTCTTTCAGAAGGCCACGGCTTCCGACTCACTGCGCAGACCACCTGAAAACACAACTCATTTCTCTGCTATCCAGCACACTGAGCTCCAGCTTTTCCAGCTTTTGAATGTGTGGGGAGAGCCCACCCTTTTCTTCAGCACTTCCACAGAGCCCAAGTGGGCCATTTGGTTCTGTTTTTCCCCTTTTGGTACATGCTGTTTCTCTATGTTCTCTCACTTGAACTGCTTCTCAGGAAAAGCACCAGATCACTCTTGCCTGTTACTCTTTTGTGTGTATAGGCATCCCTTTTTCCTGAGCTGCTTTAAAGATTTTTCTCTGTAGCTGAATTAATTTGTATCATGGTGTAGTTTTCTTCTTGTTTCTTCCACCTGCTGTTCATTTAACTTCTTAGACGTGTAGATAGATTTACAGTCTCCACCAACTTTGGTAAATTACCTGCTGTTCATTTAACTTCTTAGACGTGTAGATTTACAGTCTCCACCAACTTTGGTAAATTACCTGCTGTTCATTTAACTTCTTAGACGTGTAGATTTACAGTCTCCACCAACTTTGGTAAATTGCCAGCTGTTATGTCTTCAGACATCTTCCTTCTCTCTTCTTTCCAATCACACATGGATGTTAGGTCACCTGAAGCTGTCCCACAACTCACCCATGCAACTTATTTATACTGGTCTTTTTTCCTCTGTGCATTTCCTCTGGATAACTTCTATCTCTGGGTCTTTAAGCTATTCCAACTATTCCTTCTGTAGTGTTCAATACATGGTTCCCATCAGTGTACAATGTCATTAGATATTGTCATTTTCCCTTTGAGTGACTGATGTGAGTCATGTTTTTCATCTCTTCAATACGCTCATACTTTACTTCTTGAACATATGGAATATATTTTTCAAAGCTGTTTCAATGTCCCTTACGAACTAACACCTGTTTCTACAGATTGACATTTCTTCTCATTATGAAGTATATTTTCTTCTTTGCATGTAAACTAGCTCTCAATGTGAGTATGGGTTGAATGATATGCATGTATCATGTAACACATAAATTGTTTTATACATATGTATGTGTGTATATACCTATATAGACACACACATACTTGTGTTTTTTAAACCTCTGAGAACAGTTGTTAGAAACTGTAATGTGGGAGACAAAAGATCCTTTGGGGTCTTAAGCTTTGTTAGGTAGGACCAAAGAAGAATTTAGTCTTGAGCTACTTTGCTCCATTAATGAAATAATACCCTCTTAAGTATTCAATCTGACTGACTTTTCGCTATCTGAAAGCCATCTTGTGCATTCCTTTTAGTTTGCTGTTGCTGTTCTCAGATTGGAAGCAACCTTCGGGTCCTACTACTCCAGTACAGTCAGAAGCAAAAGTCTAGTTTCTATTTCTGGACTATTTGTGTTTCAAGCCAAATTAGACTATCTAATGGAGCCAAGCTCATGTAATAAAATGCTACCTAACAGGGCTCTACTGTTCAGGGAAGAGGCTCCATCCTCCTTCTTTATTTGCCCACAGCAAAGTTAAGAGGAAATGAAAGCACGTGGGAAACAATGACTTGTTCTTCCTACACTGTACACTCTTCCTGCTGCTGCTCAGATTCAGGCCTGGGCTGACTTTTATTTTATGTTGATGTTAGAGGTACTTTTTACTTTCTATTAAACATGTACATTCCAGTTTTTTTATAAAGAGAAAATAAATGTCACAATTTTAACATAAGCAAGAGCAAGTCTAAATTTCATTTTATACTTAAAAAGTCAATTCTAAAGTCATTTCTTCCCTCACATACATTTTTTTTTTTAAAAAATAGCCTACTGCAACTTATCTAAAGGGCAGCCATGTTGACTGACAGCATTTGGCAATTTTAAAAATGCACTGCTTGTCATTGCTGCTTATTATACTTGGCATCCAAAATTTTACAAGCTGACATTCAATTTGTCCCAGCAAACAACTGTGTTCTTAATGACCTTACTTTAAAATCTAACCATACTTCTATATACTAATAGAGTAATAGTA
This sequence comes from Onychomys torridus, assembly GCF_903995425.1. Taxonomy (NCBI): domain Eukaryota; kingdom Metazoa; phylum Chordata; class Mammalia; order Rodentia; family Cricetidae; genus Onychomys; species Onychomys torridus. Next base: position 68,103,434 of record NC_050454.1, read on the forward strand.
GTTTATAGGCAAAAATACAAATTGACTCTCTCACTAGAAAACACTGCCAACTTCACTTTTAACTGAGAACTTTTCTATGGGTTTGCCTGTAATCCTAGCACTCGGGAGGCAGGAGCAGGCAGGTCTCTGTGAGTTCGAGGCCAGCAGCCTGGGCTACAGAGTGAGTTCCAAGAAAGGCACCAAAGCTAAACAGAGAAACCCTGACTCAAAGAGAGAGAGAGAGAGAGAGAGAGAGAGAGAGAGAGAGAGAGAGAGAGAGAAAGAAAGAATTTTAATATTTTTCCAGAATAAGCAATAGCCAGCAGATGTACACATTTTTAACCAGTTTGGATGCCCACAGACAAGTCTCCTCGTCTTGGCCAAGCTTCTCTCAAACCGAGCTCAAGAGGTTTACCTTCAAGCAGACAGAATCACAGGTGTATACTACCATACCTAGTGCAAGTCTGTAAAATACAGAAATTAAACTTCATAGAAAACAACACCAGCCAGACAGTAGTGGTGCACATCTTTAATCCCAGCACTCAGGCAGAGGCAGGTGGATCTCTTGAGTTTGAGGCCAGCCTGGTCTGCAAAGTGAGTTACAGAACAGCCAGGGATACACAGAGAAACCCTGTCTTGAAAAACCAAACACTAACCAACCAACCAAAGAAACACACACACACAAACAAAAACAAAAACAAAAAAACAAAACAAAACAAAAAACCATAAGGCATTCTGTGGTATGTGTATGTATATACAACGGAATGCCATTTGCCACAAAAAGGTACTGTCATCTTCACAGCAAGGAAGGACCTGGAGAAACAATGTGAAGTGAATAGGCAAGGAAGCATGACCAACACTAGAAGACATGATCTCACTCACTCATTTGTGGAATCTAAGAAAAGTCAGTGTCACAGAAGCATGGACCAGAACAGTTCCCAATGGCTGGAAAGGATGGGAGTGATGCTGGGCAAATTTGTCTGTGGATACAAAGTTATTCACCTAAGAGAAATTAGTTCTGTTGCTCTACTTATACAGCAGGGTAACTGCAGTCAATAATAATGTATATTTCAAAATGGCTATGAAGGATTTTGAATGGTTCAAAAACAACAAATGTTTGAGGCCATGAATATGCTTAATTACCTTGATCTGATCATAACCCACTGTATACATATATAGAAATACCACACTGTACACCATAAAACTATACAAATTATTATATGCCAATTAAAAATTAAATTGGGCAAGGAGTGTAGCTCAGTAATAGAGTGTTTGCCTATAATCGTGAATCCTGGGTTCAATCCCCATCAATGCAAAACAAACAAACAAGCAAAAACATACAAAACATATGTGTGTGGGTGTGTGTGTATGTGCAGCTGCGCTTGCCTGCATAAGTACATATGAAAGTCAGAGGTCACGTGTCAGATTTGTTCCTCTATCTCTCTCTGCCTTATTTTTTGAGACAGCATCTCTCTGAGGCCAGGGCTTGCTGTTTCAGCTGGCTGACTAGTCATCCCCTGAGATCTGCCTCTCTCCACTCAATACCCAGCCCAAAATTAAGTTGGTGCTGGAATCCAAACTCAAGTCCTCACAGTTGCTCAGCAAACACTTTATCCACTGAGCCATCTCCTCAACCCAATATACTATATTTTCAAATAGACAACTTGGAATCTGTCAATTTTCTAACATAGGTTAGTCTTTCTTACTAATGTCAATCACCTAATAATTATGTGTTCCTTAGTGGTGAGTAAAATATTGTGACAAGCATTAGGAATATAAACCTTAAGAAACATGTACACAGTTCCATGTGATATGAAAACACTATTGAAAATGTCATGGAAAAATTACCTTTTGGTTCAGCCTGAGGACTTCAAGAAAATGATGAGCTCCATAATTCACAATCACAGCATTATAATTCTGGAAACATGGCTATTTTAGCTAAAATCTATAGGTCAAAAAAAGTGACCTATCATAGCAAGGTACATGTAAGTTTTGCTCAGAAATTATCTATCATTCTGATGAAACTACGAGAATCTTTGGAGACAGAAGCCCAGGTACCAGTGTTTGTGAGATCTTCCCAGATGATTATGTTGTGCAGCTTAGGCACACAAAATCTTTGGCTTAGACTAGGACACACTGGCTTAGCACTTAGGAGGCTCAGGAGTTCAAAGGTCATCTTCAGCTACACAGCAAGTTTGAGACTAGCCTAAGCTATGAGAGACCTTGTCAGAAAAAAAACTAAAGCAACCCAAAACATCAATAGCTGATTAAGTTGGTACAAGTCTAAAGAAAATGATGAAGACTGATAAGTCCTAGTACTGTGTGAGAACATTGACACCATCTCCTGTAAGGAGGTCACCACAGAACAGAAAGAGTGGAGGGAAGTTAAGGAAGACCTTGATAAACAGGTTGAAGAGTTTAAATTTTATCTTAAGAAAACAGGGCCACACTCTGACGTACTATAAAAATGACTTTAGAGGACATTTCTTGCAGACTGATAAGCAGGAGGCCCTGAAATACACAGGCTAAGAATGGTGAGGGTGAAGAGAACACACCCATATCTTCCAGACAGTTCCCTGAATACAACAAACATTACACAGGACAACATCTGCTGTGGGATGTCTTTCTATATGCTGTGAATATGTGTTGCTCTGACTGGTTGATAAATAAAGCTGCATTGGCCTATGGCAGGGCAGCTTAGAGGCAGGAGGAAAATCCAAGCAGAGATACAGAGAGAAGAAAGGAGAAGAGGGGGAGATGCCAGCATCAAGATGCCAGACTGGTAATGCCACGGCCACATGGCAACTTACAGATGAATAAACATGGGTTAAATTATAAGAGCTAGCTAACAAGAAGCCTGCCATAGGCCATGCAATTGGTAACTAACATAAGCCTCTGAGTGATTATTTTATAAGTGGCTGTGGGCCTCAGGGCCGGGTGGGAAAGGAAACTTTCTGACTACATTTGGCACCGACCGTTTAGCAATTGGTCTTACAGACATCTATCTTGGTATCACTCCAACCCAAATACCAAGTTAAATTTTTTGTGACAGGCTATCGCTATGTTGCCCAGGATAGCCTCAAATACAACATGCTTCTGCTTCTGCCTCCTGAGTGCTGGGGTTACAGATATGTAACATAATACTAGCACCTAACTAATTTTATAAATCAATGTATCTAAAAAGAAAAAGGTTAGCTCTTAAAGATTTATATTTTATTATTACACAGTAGAGTACCTACAGGTAACAATGTTCTATATATTCCAAGAAACTAGAAAAAAGGGTTTTGCATATTTTCACCATAAATGGCTAATGTCCAACCCATTTCAACATTTTATATAATGTATAAATGTGTTGAAACATCATGTGTTGTAGTTACATATGTAATTTTTATGTTTGTTATATATCAATGAAAAAGTCAAATTAAAATATATTTTAAGTGTTGCTGTAGAATTTATAGAAAAGATAACACATCCAAGAGAATATGTATCCCCTTATGTTAGGTTTACAGAGAAAAGCAGTATTTAAACTTTGGTGTCCTCTGAGAATTACTTATATAGCTTAAATCCAATGAGGACAAAATTAAGAAACAATTAAGCTACAGAGGTAGGTTGGTGTTAGAGTGCTTGCTTAAAATGCAGCACTTAGTTTTAATTCCTAACCATGAAAATAAATATATATTGTTAAGAAAATATCTTAATATTATTCCACCTCATAATTAATGCCCCAAAATGGATGGCTTAGAGACTTTTAAAAACCATTATTTGGCATAAAAGATAACTACTAGAGGTTTTATATGTATGATTATCCTTGGGTTTTCTAACCTTAACATATAGCAGTTACTCTGAAAGCTACAGGTAAATTCATAATTTGTAAGCTCCATGGTAACTTCCCTTTGCAATTATGAGTAACCACAATTTAAAAATATACTAGAATTTAGACAACATTAATAAATCAGGTAATGTCAACCAAAACACAAGCAGTTGAAAAACATTTTATATTACTTGCCAAAGTCCCCCAATCTCATGGTTTTATTTCAGTATTCATTAGTGTAAGCACATCTATAGTATGAGAATGTATGATAGCTGGATTAACACTGGAACATGGCACTTTCATTTTATTAAAGTATAAACCAATTTGGAGCAATGAAGTTCATACTGAATATTACTTAAGCTTTTTCTTGGGATGTATCGAGCCCTTTGCCTCTCCCTTCAAACCATGTTACTGTATGCAACACACACACACACACACACACACACACACACACACACATATATGTAACATATATTATATTATATACTGATCTTTGCCTGAGAGTTGTTTATTATGTCACTATTATTTTCCCTACCAGGATAAAATTTTACTATTTTAGCCAGGTTACACATGAACCAATCTGAAAATCATATATGCATGGGTAGGACATTATGCTCTTTACTTACTGAATCTAAAGAAAGAATAATACTTAAAATATTTACAGATTATATTAGTAAATATGTGTTTCAAACATTATTGTATTATACACACACATATATACTCACAGCAATATATAATATATATTATATATTAAATACACACACACAGAGTATGCATGGAGGCCAGAGGTTGACATCAGGTGTCTTCCTTTATTATATATTTATTATATAATAAATACACACACACAGAGTATGCATGGAGGCAGATATTGATATCAGGTGTTTCCTTTTACTGCTCTCCATATTATTTTTGAGACAGACTCTTTGCCTAGAACCCAGCAGACGAGCTGACCACAAAGTCCCAGGGCCCTTCCTGTCTCTGCTTTCCCAGTTCTACATGTAGTGCCAGGCCAGGCTTTTAGGAGGGTGCTGGGGATCAAACTCAAGTCCTCATGGTACATGGAAGCATCTCCTCAGCCCAAACACTAGTTTTAATTCATATAATATGATCAATTAACAATCTGAGAAAAATATAACAAAGAGGGCTAGGGATGTAGCTCAGTTGGCAGAGTGCTCGCCTAAGGTACATGAAGCCCTGAGTCAATCCTCAGCACAGTAGTGCACACCTGTATTCCCAGCACTCAGGGTATGGAGGTAGGGGGATCTGGAGTTTAACAGCTTTGGCTATAACATGAAGGGTCAGGCTATAACAGATTGCTTTAAAAAAAAGAAAAGAAAAGAAAAGAAAAGAAAAGAAAAGAAAAGAAAAGAAAAGAAAAGAAAAGAAAAGAAAAGAAAGAAGGAAGGAAGAAAGAAAGAAAGAAAGAAAGAGAAAAAAACAATCATAAGAACAAATAGTTATCATTAGAAAATCTGTTTAAAAAAAAAAATCATACTTGAGACAACCCCAAACTAGTGTTATCTGCCTGAGTCTTATATTAAGAATGAAGTATGGGGTACTTTGAGAGGTTCTCAGCAGGTAAAAAGAATTTGCCACCAAGCCTAAAGAACTGAGTTCTATCCCTGGAACACATATAGGAGGAGAACCTACTCTCCCAAACTGACCTCTGAACTCCACATGTGCCTCCCACTTACACACAAATAAATAACTAAATGTAAAAAAAAAAAAAAAAATTAAAGAATAAAACATAATGTTAATTAGTATTTTTTCATCCATCTGCCACAAATTATCCCAAACTTTAGTGTGTGTGTGTGTGTGTGTGTGTGTGTGTGTGTGTGTGAGTGTGTGTGTTACAGTAAGAAGTCCTTTTCTTTAGAAACCAGTCAGTTTGCAATTTTTACTGAAAATATAAACACTTAGGCTGGAGGAGCCTGATCTGAATCTGACCCACCCATATCACACATGTACACTTGGCAAGTCCATCAATAGTAGAACACTTGCCTAGGTAACTGAAGCCCAGAATCTGACCCACCCATATCACACATGCTGGGGGGGGGGGCACACCAACATATAAAAATTAAAAATAAAAAACAACAAAAATAAAGGGTTTAACATAAGATACACAGAAAAATATCACTACTACTAAAACTGACCTGTAAAATTCTGTGCTTTACAGGTATCAAGCAAGCTGTCTTATTGGGTTAATGTGATAAGACATAACTGCAACAATATTTTACAAAAACATATACGTCTAGAAGCAGAACACAAGGAAAACAAAATATCAGCAAAATCAGCAACCTCCCCAAGCACCATCCCCCAAACAAAAACCTAAGTCTGAGTTAACAGGAAATAACGTTTCATTCAAATTAAGTCAAAGAATAAATCCATCAGATAAAATTCAGTATGAAGGCTTCCTAGAATTTTTTTTTTATAAACTGTTAAACTTGAGAGTTACAAACCAAAACAGAGATCATAATCAGTTAGGCTAAAACACGTGACTTACAGAGCACAGCCACAGCCCCAGACTCGAACATGAGACATTCTTCCTTATGCCTAGTTTCCACTATGAGGCTGAACGGTGGGGGATCCAATTTGTGGTAGATTCGAAATCCTTTGCTGAACGCCATCCTCCTTTCTTCAGAGGCAGCCCTGTGAAAACCAAGCCGAGTCAGGCGAAGGGACTGCTAGACACCCTCCCTGCCAAGTTTGATGGAGGTGGGGGTGGAGAAAAAGGGAAATCAGGGGTGAACGATTTATTCCAAAAGATAAGGCGTCACCAAATTTTTACCAAAAGGCAAAAGGAAACGCTTCCAATTCTCAAGATACAGCAAGGCACGGCAGGGTTTTAGCACTGTTGGTCCTGGTTTGGATGAGGTGAATTTCCCATTTATGTTTACCCACGGGAAAAATCAAATCGCGAGTGTTATTTTCAGTTGGGGTTGTTTATCAGCTTCCGGCTTCACGATCTGTCACTACTGGAAGGGAACTGATGGGGAAACTCCAGGTTGATCCTTAGGCGGAAAAGGCCAGGAGAAGGGAGGGAAGGTTAACCGGGCTGCCTCAAAGCTCCTGAGGGGGCCGGAGGAGGGTAGGGATTACCATCACACCGCAGACTCTCTAGGGCGGCGGCGAAGGGCAGGGAAAGCCGCACAGGTGACCGCCGCCTCCCGCCCAGGCATGATGACCAATGGATCCCACCGCGGCTCGACGGGTTCCGTGGTAGCCGGGGAAACGGAGGCACCGGACAGTCCAGTGCCTCCATTATGCGCCTCAAGAGATGCCCCGGAGCTTGTGCTGACCGGGTTCTTTCCCGCCCGCAGGGTGACAGCGGCTGTCACGGCAGCCACCCGCCGCCCCGCGGTCTCCTCGCCCGTAGCCGCTCGCGCCCCGCAGCCGCCTCTCACCGCTCACGTACCGGCTGCGACCGCCGCCACGGCTCAGGAAACGTCCACCCGCCCGGCCGGCAGCCGCTGGATCTAGCCGCGGCCGCTCCCGGCTCCCCGCCCCCCCGCCGGCTGCCTCACCTCTTCCTCCGGCTCCTCCTCCTCCTTCTCCCGCAGCCGCCGCCGCTACAGCCACCGGAGGCGTCACTTCCGCTCCAGCAGGCCCAGCTCTTCCGCATTGCGCCGCTGCCGGGGGCGGAAGGCCCGCCCCTTAGGGTGAAGGGGCGGAGCTGTTTCCGCCCACGCGGGGCCGTTCGGCCGAGCCGGGCGCCTGCGGGCCACCCGGGTCCTGCAGCCACCGCCGCCTGGGTCCGTGACGCCTTAGTCAACGCGGGAGTGGACTCGCACGACGGGGGAAACCGGCAGAGAGAGGGTCCGGCCTCCTGGCATGGAGTCCTCTGAGCTCGCCAGCCCTCCCCGCGGGCAATAGGGAGGGATTGCGGGAAGGAGCTGTGGGGGCCCGAGTTGATTCGTGCCGGAATCGGGCATCGGGACCACCCCCTGCCGCCTCCGCGGACCCGATGGGCAGGCGGGCGAGGGGAGGGGAGGGCTGGGCGCTGTTGCCAGCAGCGCGGGCGGGGTGGCTGCCGAAGAGCTGTCCATGGTGTCTGGCGACAGGGAAGCAGCAGGAGACTGTTCCCTGACTGTTCTAGTGCATTCTTGGAGCTGTGGAAGAGTGCTCAACTAAATGCAGTGGAGGAGAAGGGAGGCAATCAGCAACCAGGAGCTCAAGGCAGTTAAAACAAAACATGGCTGTCACTTAGTGATGTGCCGATTTGCCAACCGCGGAATTTTATAACTAAGGGCATCAGACGGTTTCACACCATTTTTTCTCAACACATGCCTATGATTTGTGTCCGGCAGAATTATTCTGCTTCTACTGGAGACACAAATGGAAGAAAGATGTAGTTAATAGGGCTTTAGAAAGGAATCGAAAACCCAGGAACCCGGCACTCATTTTCCACTAGCCTCTTCCCCTTTTTGTTTTTTCGCCAAAAGCACAATATGATGCGTTGCACAAAATCATTTCCTCTAACAGGCTCTATCATGTGACTTAACATTTCTCCATTTTATCGAAGACAAATCCACCCTGGTTTCAAAATACTAACAAGCAAACTAAACACAGCCATCTCTAGTCAAGGAGAAACACACTTGAATTTAGTTTTGAGGTCTTTTCACTTATTCTCCGTAGAAAAACTTTTGCTTTTGGTTGTGGTTACAGTAACCACAAGCTTACACTGATAATTAAAATGCTTGAGTGGACTGTGGTTAGTCATTTTCCTTTCAATGTGTCCCTTTCAGGTGGGGACAATTCTTCAAAGAAAAAAAAAATAACTGGTGAGAATGTGATGCCTGTACATGATATGCAACCCCCCCCCCCCAAAAAAAAAGTGCTCAGTAGAGTTATTGGAGGTAACTATTTTTTTGAGACCAAATATCACAGAGCTGAGGATGGTGTGCCACCATGCCTGGTTTATGTGGTGACTAGGACTGAACCCAGGACCTCATGCATACCAGGCATTTTATAAACTGGGGACATCCTCAACCCTTATGACACCTGAAATCACCCTTAAGTGGAGATATAATCAAACTTTCACCTCAAGAATCTGTGAGGCTACATCAGAAGCCCTTTCTCAAGGTAGGAATCATGGCACTAGGCTCTTCCTAAAGGAAGCCTTCTGCCTATTCTTGGTTTTCTGTTTGTTTTTGTTTTTTTAACTAAGATTCAAATTTCTAGGTTGCCATTCATTCTTCAAATTGAACTGGAAACAGGATTTATCTCTAGTATTAAGTCATAGCTTTCGCAAATCCTTCTGAAATAATTTTAAATCGTAAAATGAGCCCAGGATTTGAAAAACATAGCAGCCACCTTTAAACAATCTTTACTGTTTTTTTCCTATTTAATACCTTGTTACAGCATTTCCAAATAGCTGTACACATTTTTTAGTGAACCGTGGTGTCTTTATGATAGGCTAACTTAAATACTTCAGTGATACACAGTCTAAAGGTCTGCAGAGAAGCCACTGCCTTCTTGACTTGAAAATGAGCAGAGTGAGGCTTGTGACAACCACATACTCACACCCTCATAGGAGAAACCAGCAAGCGGGAGATGGTTGGGCAAAGAAACCCGAGTTTTGGACATTCAGCAGCTGATGGAGGACACACAGGAGACCATCATAAAATCACAAGTACCCTTCTAAAGGAGGCAGAGGGGATCAGATACTCGTGAAGTGACATGGAAACAAATGGCAGACTGGAGAACTATGACAAGCCAAGGCTGAGGACCTTTGTAGGGCACACCGTCCTGGTGACACTTCCAATTTCTGGCCTTCAGCACTCAAAGGATATATTGTTTTAAGACACTCAACTAGTATGTGACACAGCAAGTGAGAATTCCCTTTTTAGTGTTCTTTACTCATTTAGGAATGAAAAACTTCTGTTGAGACATAAAGAGCACGTTTTTAAATGCACAGTTCTGTGCTACATTCATCTTGTATCAGAGTTCTGGGATAGTGTTCAAGCCTCTTCCTAAAAGCTCGGATAGAAAGCCTCAGTGCTTCTTCTAAGAGTTCCTAAAAACATACAAGAAGGATGGTGTGCATGATGGGCTTGGAAACATAGTTTAAGGCCCAAATATCTGTTTGTGTTCATTTTAATCCACTGACATTGATGGATGAATGTTCTAAAAGTTTCATTCCACTTAGGAGCTCACAAAAGTATTAACAAAAAATTCACCCAAAATGACTGTGGAGATAAGCCTTGCTCCTGCAAACACACAGAACTGATGGAAGAAAGGAGGGCACGAAGGACACTGTCCTGTCAACTCTCTGCCCGTTAACAGCCTCCCACGATGAATCACCTGAAATACTCTAAAGTCAAGTCACCAACAAAATACAACAAAGGATGTATTTAAAAATTAATTTAATGCTTGGCTATAGCATAATTACACATATAATTATCAAACAATAGTCCTTAATTTCCAAAAAGTTCCTCTTTTGAAAACCACAGAATCAGAAAGCATTAACTTTAAAACAAGTTCCTCTGAGTATTTACAATGTGGTATAAATATTACAGAAGACCACCGATAGTAAACTGCCTGGTGCGTCTAATCAGCAAGGCATATTCTTTATTGCATATATAACTCACATATGTGGGATTTAAAACATGAGAGACTATAGAAATTCATGTATCTGTAAGCTGGGCAGGGAGTAAAATCATGAATGACAAAGGACAGTCAGCCTAAACCATGCAGTTAGTCTGTGGGCTTATTGTCAAAAACTAAGCTGATGTCCCACCCTGAACTCTACTGCATCTGTGCCTCCAAGGCTGACTCTCAGAACTTCCACAATGACAAAGCCCGTAACAGCTCTCATTTAAGGCAGTACAGCGACAAGTGAGAGCAATGCCAGCTGACGTGGGGCCACGACCTCACCTGCCAGCCTTCTGCTGCACCAGCGCAGCAGTTCCCAGACGACCGCTACCGGTCGTTCTTGTTAAAAGGCTTCCTCTGTAGAAAACGCCGCAAATTCCCAGCGTGAAAGAAAACCCAGGGGGGTATACATATATACATACATATATGCATAATTATACAATGTACACGACACACATCATTTATAGAAGACACTTAAAAGAAGTTAATTTAGTAACTATACAAAATACCTCCATAAACAAAATATGACAGGCAGTAAGGAAAACATTCATAGACTTCTAGAAATCATCTGAATTTCTTTTGTTCTAAAGAAATCACATTTAAGGACACAGTAGTAATATAATGTTTTTGTATTTAAACAAGAATCAGTATCTTACAGTTTAAGAAACTTTACATATGTACAAAATTTACACACTGGGAATGGGCAAAGCAAACACTTTCCGGTCTCAGATCTATTTTCCTTCCATCAGAGATTTAAGTTCTTTCACATTGTGGTCACTTGCAACAGACACCGCATGGTCCAAAGCCCGAACACTTGCAAGGAGTTTTACTATCTGTTTTATGTTTTCTCTGAGAGAGAGAGAGAGAGGAAAGTCACAGTATTATATTGAGACAAAATTTGTTCTTGATTTTACAACTACCTTAGGGAATCTGCCAAATACTTTTCCAGGCATACATTTTCAAATACTGAGAACAAGACATGCAAGCTACAGCATATTTTAAGACGTCGAGATGGCTCACTGTATAATGCTTGCCACCAAACCTAATGCGGAGTCAGTTTCCAGATCCTCCATGGTGGAAGGAAAGAGCCAAATCCTGGCAGCTGTCCTGACCTCCACACATGCACCATGGCAGTATGTACACCACTCTCAAAACAAAACAAATAAATGGGAAAATAATCTTTTATCAGTTATTTATCAAAATGTTTAAGTGACTGGCCCAGAGACAGAAGTTCATTCTAAACAGAAACTATTTTATTTTGATAAATGATTTTCATCAATATCTAGGAAGAAAAGCAGTTATGATCCCAAAACCCTTTGGAGTTCTGTCTCTGCTTCCCAACCAGAGTCTCAGGCCTTGTGGAGTACAAGGTCAACAGAAAACCGTTTGTCTTCATTAATTAGCTCATGAAGAGCCAAACCTCAACTCCTTTCAAATTCATTCGATAAAGCCCAGTCCCGCTTTCCCTATCAGTCCCGCCTGAAGTCAATCCACCTTATCAGAAGAAACTGAGATATAACACCAGAACTCTTGAAAGGAAGAGTAAGCACACATCTCCGAGCCTCGCTGTGGGGTTACTCAGTACAGAGGAATCAACACATGTCTAACAAACACCAATGTACCAATGTTTACAAAGCATTCAGGCTAGCCCTCAGCTCACTCTGAAGCCCTGGCAAGTCTCCTGCCTCAGCCTTCTAATAAGCCGAGGTTCATACCTGGGTCCAGGCTGGGCTCTTTCCTAGAAATTTTTCATGAAAACTAGACACAAGCTATTCACAAAACAGTCATGAAATGGCCTTTAGTCTGTAATATGAATCAAGAGAGCATGAGAGCTTTCAAATTTAATGCACTGGAAAAAAAATATAAAAATTGTACAAACAAAAAATTGTATATTTTGGTAGGTGTGTAACAGTAAATAAATGTACAATTTAAGAGACTATGATCAGAGTACATCTTACATATACATAGACATAATGTAATGGAATTGTTTAAACAATAAATTAAGAAACAAGTTAAAATGACTCCACTTGACTATTTAATATTAAATCTGACTAAGAACTCTAGATTATCATTTCATTAATTGAAAAAATAAATTACCTTGCATTTCTTTTTTCCACATCAGAGCACCCAATACTATTTCTGTAAATTGTATCTGCTAAATGTACAAGATAACGGCAAAAATTTTCTAACTGAGAAATAGTTCTTTCTCCTTTGAGATTCACAAACCACTGCTTGGGGAAACAGTTGATTACCTAAGTAGAAGATGCAAATGAAATAGTTAAAACAGAATGAAAATGTCAAAAAGCTAAAGCTACATAATAGTTATTATTTACTGCTATATAATGTATCTTTTTAAAAACCTGACTTCCTACATTATCTATACCAACGTCTGATTTTTTACAATGCATCAGACATTCAAAATAAAATAGTTTGCCAAATATTTAAATAGACATAAAACTGATAGCTGGTTGCCTATTTATTTATTTTTTTTCAGTTATCAATGTGACTAAAGCAAACCATGTTCCCTTTGTAAAAACACTAGACAGTACTCTAGTCTCATCTCTTCCTTACTGAAAACTTCAGTGATCAGTATCTATGTTGGTTGTAGGAACCCAGTTAGCCCAAAGTAAGATTAAGACTATCGACACTAGAGATAGAGTACACAGCAAGAACGGGATTGTGACATTCTGGCCTTAGTGCCAAGGCTTAAGGAGTAGAGACTGATTCCCTCAAGAGGACAGTCTACGTTGGGCAGCTGTTATCCAAACAGAAGGTGGCTGGCCATTATAAGAATCAAGGGTTACTAAAGGAATGACTTATCCCAGGGACACAGTGTGTATAAAACGAGTCAAAACATCTCATTCCAGAAAGAAAGCTCTATCTTAAAAAGAGGGGACATATTTATCACAAAGAATCGTCTGTCTGGTTCGAGGCCTCTGGTCTCTGCTGCACCATCGACTCTGGGCCCTCTCTGGACATCCCTTTGCTGCTGCCCTGTGTCATGGAGATCCTGCAGCCCTGGTCCACAGGACTGACACCCCCCAACACATGTAAAAACGTATGGATGAAGGGGTTTACTGAGTGACTGTCACACTGCAGCTTCCACGATGAGACTTTCTTCCCCCCCACCTCTTTTTTCTCTTAAATTTTATTTTGTTCTATGGGGAGAGTGGGGGGAGATGGGTGGGATTAGGAGGCATGATGTGAAAGAGAGAAAGAATAAATAAAAAGAAAAGTTTAAAAAAAAGAGCGGACTCCCTGTATGGTTGCAGAAATCTACTTCTAAGGGATAACCACATTCAGGGACAGGGAACCACCTCTGCCACAGATGCAGACCCTGAATCTTATGGAAAGCTCTTAGACTAACTCATACCAAAAACACATTACAAATAACTGGCCTGTCACCTCCAGAGATGTCAAGGTTGTGAAGGTCAAGAGAGAATAAAGCACTCTCTTCCTGGCTCAAGGGGACTAAAAGACTAGTTAATTTAAGTTGGGTATTTCTTCAGCCAGTAAAGATGTTGATGTAACTGAAAGGCACACTGGACCAGGTCACGAAGATTAGCCAATAGTAAAAGGTCAATGTAAATGCCCTGATGCTACGGCCCTGGTCTAGCCATGCTGGGCAACACTTGGCTTTGCAAAAAATGTACACTAGTATTTTCAAGGTAGTCAGAGATTTAGTTTGAGATTAAAAAAAAAAAAAAAAAAAAAAAAAGATACTGCTACTAGCAAATTTATATTAATTTAAAGATTGTTATAACTGCTAATGATTTACATATATATATGTTTAAAACCATCAAATTCTGTAACCTATGACTGTGAGTAGACAATCCAACAATATTAAAATTACTTAAGTGAGAGGAAACAAAGCAGTTATTATGAACTGCTCAAAACCACCACCAACCATGAAGAAAATGACTCCTAAAATAAAAATTTAATTGATACCTACAAAAACACTCACAAAACCACATTACAGACAGACATACTTTCATGTATCATTTCTTGGCCTCTTGGTTAAGATCAATTATCTTATTTTTTGGGTTTACAAAGAAAAGATGTAACATGTTTAGTTTAACTGCTAACTTTATAGTGAGTTCAACTGTCAATGGGAATTTTGTGAAAATCCTATTCTTTAAACAAGGAAAACTGAATTTGCTTTGATGGGCATCCTTTCAAACTCCAGTATGTGTTATCCAACTCACATTTTGGGCTTTTTTGATGCTGTCATCTCCACACTCTGAGTTCTGAAAAGCCATGAGAATGTATCTGTTTAACAAGCCATCTATTGACAGCTCCTGAAGAGTTCTGTTTGAGAAAATGCCATGCCACTGAAGGAAATTTCCCAGTAGCTAAAAGGACAGAAAGACTCATTGAAAGGCAATATCAAGCAATTATTATTAAGTACAAAGTAAATTAGTTAAATACAACACCCAAAAATAAGATGGATGGAAGCCTTGACAAAGTATTAACACTTCTGAAGTATCTAAATGTTTCCTACCATAAAAGAACTCTTGAATTTCACATTTAAATTAGTTAAACCATGAATGGCAGCAGCATGGAACTGGTGGATGTCATATTGGTCAACACACACAGAACATTTCCTGTCAGTGCAGAAAGTACACCCAGATCAACTGGTATCCCAGGCCCTCAGCAGGACTTTACCTCTGACTCTAGCACAGGATGGTTGACAAACCTCCCAATCTGTACTGAGTCACACCCTCTGGACAGCTCCATCTGCTCTGGCTGGACATGTATATATGAAATGAAGGACACTGTCATGAAATGGAAGCCTCATCCCATCTCACCACAAAGTCTAGCGTCCCAGTATTTTTCCACTTAGTAAATGGTAGCATTATGCAGCAAACTACTCAGGCCAGAAGCACACACTGGTCATTCTTGGCCTCTTTGTCACCTGTCCCCTCCTCTAACTCCACAAATCTAACTATCATCCTCTTTCTGCACTCCAGTTACTCCAGTGATTACAGCAAGCATACTAGTGTACCTTTTCTCAAGCACAATTCCGTAACAGAAATAAACCTACAAAAATCATCTGAGTCTCCACTCAATTTTCTTGAGGACAACACAAAGAGAAGTCCCTTTTCCCTTTAAGAGAAAAATCATTACACACAATGGAGGCTTGAGGATATTCAGAACTAATCCTCTTGCAGAACCCTGTTAATTAGATTCCTATCTTCTCTGAACAATGGAATGGCACTGCAGGTCAGACTGTGCGTCCCTGACCTACACACAATGACAGTTGAGTGTCTACTTGACATTCTGGGGTTTCAATATGAAGGGTATGACACAATACAGGTAACAAAAATGAGTTCCAATTTTCATTATCACTATCCTCAACCTACTTCAACACCTTAGTTCTATATAGCATGCAAAGTCATCTTACAAGTGGCCATTTGTTTGTCCTTTCCATACTAAGAACCATGACTCTCACATCTTTCACCAACCTTCAGCTAAGATTGTCTCCACAACAAAGAGCAGTGGAACAAAGGGATCTAAGGCAGGCCTTACGTCTAAAATAGAAATTTAATTTTGATTTTTCCTAATTTTGTGTAATATGGATTTCTGCCTGTACTTGTGTGTCTGCGAATCACATCTGTGCAGGCTGGAGGAGATCAGAAGAGGATGCTTCATCCCCTTGAACAGGAGTTTCAGGTGGCTGGGAACCACTGTGAGTGCCTGGGACCTTAGTGCTCTTAACCACTGAGCCATCTCTCCAGCCCCTAAAATAAAAATGTGAACAGTTGACATAGCTAAATGCAAAACCCAAAACTATGAAATTTCAAGGTATAGGAGAGAAAGTTCATGGTTCTCTGTTAGGAAAATATTTCTAAATAAGACTTCTGAAGCACATACGACCTTGACAGGAGATAAATGAGAACTCGTGCTGCTGAGAATTGCTCAGCTGGCATGTAGCTGGCTCCAAGGCCCAATGCACAGCATCATCACAAGTGGTGCAGCCTCAGATCCAGCACTGTGAGAGGACTGGAGTTCAGGGTCACCTTAGCTACACAGGAAGTCTCTGAAACAGGTCTGGGCTACATGAGACCCCAATTCAACAACAACAAAAACCCACTAGAACTTCTACATTTGGAATACTTGAATGAAAAGCTAAAAGACAAACCAGAGACAAAGTTCAAAAATCATCTCCCTATGTTTCCTCTAGAACACAGAACTAACTAAACTCAGTAAGAAGAAAACAGTCAACTTCAAACATGAGCAAAATACCTAAGAACACACAGAAGGCAAGTTAAGTCCATGAAATCAGGCTCAACACCACTAAGCAATGCGGACAATGGAGAGTAAGGAGTAACACATGCTGTTGATGAACATGAACACCACAAACAGCCTCCCCTGCGTTTTCACTCAAGTGAAATGAGACAAGAACTCACAAACTCAGAAAGTCCTCAGGGCCTCTCTCCCCCTAATTCTCCAACTGGAAACCATCTCAAGTCCTCCTAAGTAGGAAACCAATTAAATAGAAACAGGAACTCAACTCTTACAGCCCTTAGTAAAAACAGCAAACTACTGAGAACACAGAATGAAGAGACTCTCAAACACTAAAGCAGAGCAAGGCTCAGGTGGACCCTACTGTAGACTTGCCTGGTAAAACCTCCTTGCAAAGAGAACCACAGAACACAAACAGGTTAGGAGGTGGTCAGAAGTGGGCTACACTGCAAAGGGGAATTTGGGGGAGATGTGTCTTTCTCCAGAGTGTATTTTATGAAAACCCATGGAACTATGCACTAAAGAGCAAATGTGTGTGAATTACCCCAAGGACAAAGGAGAGATAGAACTAGATGGCTTCTTAGAACCTTCAGGATAAAGAAAAGCCTTCCCTGACTCTGCTGCTCCCAGCCCTGGCCATTCTGTACTTGTTTAATTTTTATCAAAGCCCGCTCTCCAGGACCTGGATTCTACTGAACCCTCTCACTTCCTGGAGAGGGAGGGATCTCCTATCGCAATGCTACAGTTGCCATCTGATTTCCCTAGGGCCTCTCATCCATCCCACAGCGGGTATCATGTCTGCCATCTACCTGCCAGTGTACTGTAAACTCCACTGGAAAGGCTTCTGTCTTGGCCAATGCTGTACCCTAAAACGCAGGAGAGAGCCGGTGCTCTAACTGCTGAACACACCTGTGTGTCAGTGCTGCGGCTTAGTTAAGCGGCCTGTGGGACAGTTTGGGCCTTACTTTCAAATTTTCCTGTGAGAACATCAAACTGAAATAAACTTTGGAATAATATTTGGTTGTGTGTGACACCACACCAATATAAGCCTACAGAGTTAATAAACAAAGTCTTTCAAATACACTACATAAAGTCCAAAAAATTCTAAGTTTTTAGACGGCCTATGAATACATACCTTGACAGAAGACCAAAACTGTCGTTGGAAAAATAAGTAAGGCCCAGAATTTTTATTTTCCAAGACACTAAAAGAGAAATAAAACACAATCAAATATTTTATAAGTAAATGCTTTCTCACTCCTATCAAAAAGAATGTCCACAAATAAACAAGATCAGAACTCAGGAGTGTGTGGCTCGGCTGAGGCTCAGGGCAGAGCGTTTACTTAGCCTTCATCCCAGAAGCAACACATGGCAGGGGTTTAAAGAGTGAGAGAGACAGGGGGAGAGAGATGGGGGACAGGGATAGAGAGAGATGGGGGACAGGGATAGAGAGAGATGGGGGACAGGGATAGAGAGAGATGGGGGACAGGGGGAGAGATGGGGGGCAGGGGGAGAGAGATGGGGACAGGGGGAGAGAGATGGGGGACCGGGGGAGAGAGATGGAGGACAGGGGGAGGGAGATGGGGGACAGGGGGAGAGAGATGGGGAACAGGGGGAGGGAGATGGGGGACAGGGGGAGGGAGATGGGGACAGGGAGAGATGGGGGACAGGGGGAGGGAGATGGGGGACAGGGGGAGAGAGATGGAGGACAGGGGGAGGGAGATGGGGGACAGGGGGAGAGAGATGGGGAACAGGGGGAGGGAGATGGGGGACAGGGGAGGGAGATGGGGACAGGGAGAGATGGGGGACAGGGGGAGGGAGATGGGGGACAGGGGGAGAGAGATGGGGGACAGGGGGAGGGAGATGGGGACAGGGGGAGAGAGAGATGGGGGACAGGGGGAGGGAGATGGGGGACAGGGAGAGAGAGATGGGGGACAGGGAGAGAGAGACGGGGGACAGGGGGAGGGAGACGGGGGACAGGGGGAGAGAGATGGGGGACAGGGAGAGATGGGGGACAGGGAGAGAGATGGGGGACAGGGAGAGAGAGATGGGGGACAGGGAGAGATGGGGGACAGAAGGGAGATGGGGGACAGGAGAAGGGAGATGGGGGACAGGAGAAGGGAGATGGGGGACAGGGGGAGATGGGGGACAAGGGGAGAGAGATGGGGGACAGGGGGAGAGAGATGGGGGACAGGGGGAGAGAGATGGGGGATAGGGGAGGGAGATGGGGGACAGGGAGGGGGAGAGAGAGGGAGGGAGGGACAAGGATGGGAGGACAGAGAGAATTGGGAGAGGACAGGCAAAGTTGGAGAGATTAAAAAAAGAGTCTGAAGCCCATACAAAACAAACACAGCAACAAACCAAAAAAAAAAAAAACCAACCAAACAAAAAAACCTGAGTTTTGAGATAGGTAATTTTATACTACACAGTTTATATTTCAAGTTTAGACTCTGAAAGCAAGCGTGGAATGTTATGCTTACTGTTCATATGAATTGCTTACTTTTTGGGATACAAGGGCATGAATACATCATCATCTAAAGTTCTTCTCATCCTCAATAAAAGTGCTTTAAGGTATACCTACAGAGTTAAAGGAATTACATTTAAGTCATGTTAAATAATCTTAACAACTCTACCAAATAACCTCTCAAGCAGTTACTAATCAGCAGTAAAGCTATTTACAAATTTTATAACTCCAAATCTACTATATAAAGATATAAAATTAACATAGATCATTTTCAAAAAGTCAAAATTCAACAACGATGAAAGGCTTTTCCAGTCAGCTCAGTGAAAGCAATCTTACATCTAGGAGTTACCAGTAATTTTTGTTTTTGTTTTTCAAGACAGGGTTTCTTTGTGTAGCTTTGCGCCTTTCCTGGAACTCGCTTTGTAGACCAGGCTGGCCTCGAACTCACAGAGATCCACCTGCCTCTGCCTCCCGAGTGCTGGGATTAAAGGTGTTTTTAATATGCTATTTAAGTTCCAATCATCAACGATGAACCCCTTTGACTTTCGATTCTCCCCCACAGTACAGTTTTGACAGGGATGTCTGACTGGTGGAATTGGAAGTGGGCTGTGCTGCTGACAGACGAATGGTATCCTTCCAGAGATTTGCACAACTGAAAACTAGCAGTTTTACTGTGTAAACTCCAGGCCTTAACAGCCCGGGTTACCCAACTGGGAGAATCAATCAGATCCCTGGTTGATTCGGAATAACCATTCATTTTCTTAAACTCTGGCCCATTTTCAAAAGAAGTAATAAACCTTCCCAAGTATAGAAACTGAAGTACCTGTGTGTTTTTATTTTCTGCATTGACTACTGAAGGATAGCCATTTATTAATTTTAGTGTGATTCCAACCATTCTTGAGGTCTGTGTTGTAGAAAAGGGATCCCACATGTTTTCAGCTATTACTGTTGAGAAACAGGAGACAAGATGTTAAAAGCTGCAGCTTATTTTTAATATCAGATAGGCTTTGGTTATAAATACCAGCACTTACTTTTGTAGTCCCTTGTATCCCAAAAGATCTTATTCAGACAACCAAAATTTCTAATTAAATTCCAATTTGATTTTTAATTATGTTAAATGATTTTAAAACTTACAATTCTATTGGATAACCTCTCAACAATTAAATAGGTTTCTGTAACAGTAATTTCTATCTTTCAAGAAAATGAATAAAACAGATGTGCATGACTCCCCCAAAATATCTATTCAGTTTGGTATTAAGCAATCTTGAGTCTCTGAAACATCAATCATTGCTTTCAAGTCTATGTCACCTGCAAAGTGGTCTTCAAGCCTCAGGCTAAGAATTTTCTATCCTTTAACACCCCTGGGCCAGCCAGGTGATACCTACCATGGATTATGTAACATCTATGATGAAATGGTCACTGGACTAAAAATTCTAGGCACATCTGAGAAACCCAGTACAATGAGACCCCTCCTGATATCTACCTGTCAGCTTGGGAAGAATGACCTTCTCCACAATGGTGGGCAGCAGAGCTACATCAACGTCATCCTTCTCTTGTTCTCGTTCTTCACAACCATAGAACAGCAGAGATTCAAACCAGAGCATGTATTCAAAGTCACGGCATTTTGCCTAAAACATATTAAAAAGTTACTGAAACATTTAAAATAATGTCTACTTTGACTTTCAGCCATGTTAGAGTTACCCTTTAGCTGCAATAAGCAAGCACTGGACAAAATATACAGAACACTGTTTTCAGATGTGGCAGAAGGGGCACAGGACCATGATAATTAAAATAAAAAACAGAGATAAAGCAAACTGCTAGCTCAGGACAGCACACACAGCAGGGCTGAATTCTATGTGCGACACAGTAGTTCTGGGAAGCTGGGACAGCAATGGGTGTTCAAGAAGTCCAAGAAAGCTAAAAGCTGTGGACAGAGGAAGAAGCCAACAACACAAGACTTCCAATCCACACAGCCTTGAACCTTTGCAGTCTGCTGAAACACACATGCACAGGATGAAACTCTACTAGAGCAGGCAGGCACTTGCCAGGAACTAAGCAGTTTGGGAGCTCCAATCCCTTTAGCTTGTTAAGAGGCTTCATTGAAAGCCCCTCTCTCTTATTGTTTTCCCCTCTCATCCAGTCACCGTCGAGCAAGTATTGAGACACACTATGTCAGTAACTTACAGAGACCCAATCGTAACTGTTACAACCAGGGACAAACAGCTCTACTCTCACTCACACAATAAGACAACACGCTCTCCTGACTCCATCTTCATACTTACTAGTTTGTTCCGCCCTTTTCATTTCTCATAACCACTTACTTCAAGTCCTCACTTTACAACTGCCCTGTTGTACTTTCCCAACAGGGACAAGTTCTCCTAGGATAAAAAGACTAACTTCTTGCTTTTCATGCTTATAACCCAGTGTTAATACACATAATTTTTGCTAAGAGTAAAATTTTATATAAACTGAAATCACAAAGAAAGCTTTTGAATTGATAAAAAAAACTTTATTTAAAAACAGATTAATCTAAGATACAGTCTATCTTAATTGATTATAGACTATGCACTATCTCTCTCTAGCTTTTAAGGCAAAAAACTACCCAAATCCTAGGTTACATTGCTTTAGAATGGTGGTAGAACCACCCACCTCAAGAGGAGTCCAGGTGAGGAGCTGCAGTCTGATGAGAGGATTGAACAATTTTGGCAAACAAAGACCAATGTAAGCATCCTTGTAGGACGTGTAGTATTTGGAACGCCATGCTTCAAACTGTGCTTTAATGCAGTCAATTGAGTAGAAACTCTCAAGGACATCTTCAAAAACTTTGCTAGACTCTTTCAAAATGCGATCTAGAATGAAGGAAAAAGAGAAAAAGGTTTGAAAGCAGCAGAATACCACTTAGTGTTCATAGCACACAGGAGTTTACCCTCCACTGGTGAGGTAGCTCAGCAGGTACAGAGCTTGTTCCCAAGCCCCACGACCTTGGGACCAGCATACAGACAGAACTGAAAATGTTCCCAATTCTTTGTGGGTAAAATGTCATGATGTTTACAGTGAGCCATTTCCAAAGGAGCAATGACATACACAGACTCACAGAAAGATAAAGCAAAGCAGTGAAATGTCAGCATCTTCAATCTGGATGATGGACCAACGCAGAGTCTCATCATTCTTTCAAATTTTCCACATGTCCACAAATGTTCACTATAAAAAGTCCAAGTTAGTTGTGGTGATGCACGCCTGTAATCCCAGCATTTAGGAAGCGGAGGCAGTTAGACCAGGAGTGCAAGAACATCTCTAACCAGGTAATGGGTAGAAACTCAGCATGGGCACAAAATGAGCTGAAGCTAGCCTGGGCCATGAGATATGAGACCCTGTTTCAAAAACCCGAAGTCAAAGAAACTGGGCCTGGTAACACTAGGAAGCTGAGACAAGAGGACCACAAGTTCAAGGTCAGTCTGGGTAACTTAGAGAGATTGTCTCACAATGTATGTTTAAAGGCTGAGACTATGGCTCAGTGGTAGATTGCCTATCAAGTGTGAGACCTTAAGTTCAATCCATGGTACCTCAACAGAGGGGGGAAAAGTTACAACTAATAAGGTTCTCTAATAGTCCAGTCAATAACCCAAAGACTACAGCCAATGGTGGGAGAGAGAATTTACTCAGGGAACATCCTAGAAATGCCTAGCATGCAGCTGTACCACTACTTGGATGAAGTAACACACCCCTCTCCAGACGTAACTCAGAACAGACAGCTTCAGGTGACTGGACCAACGGCTCCAACGTTTTGTATACAAGTATTCATTAAATCTCCTAACACTGTTAACTCTTATTTTTGAGAACTGTAATATTAATATAAAAAAATGATGTAAAACAGCACCTCACTTATTACGGAAGACATGAAAATTCTATCCATTTCGTGATTAAAAACCACAAAGGCCAGCACAATGGCTCAATGGGCCACCAAACCTGATAACCTGAGTCTGATCCCTGGAGACTCACACAGTGAAGAAGAAAATCAACTCTTTCAAGTTGCCCTGGCTTCCACAAGCCCATGGTGGAATGCAGACATACACACAAATAAATAAGTGTAATTTTGTTTTTAATTTCAGTAAAAAGAAAAAAAATATTAAAAGCATAACCAAGCAGAGAACAATTTGATGAGTCTGGTTTCCATAAAAGTCTAACCTTTCTCCAGATTGAAATTAGTAATATCTGTAGATGTCTCCTCATCATCACTGGAAAGGCCTTCGAGGTGATCTGCCATCTTACCGGTTTGCTCTCTGGCTTGCCTACGGCGAGTCCTAGTTAACAAACATTGATTTTTTAATTTAGATTAAAAACCAAAATCCAGCTTCCTTAACAATGCCCAGCCAGTGTTTTCAGACCCACCTCCTGGCTTCCCGCTCTGCAATCCGACGTTTTGCGTGCTCTTGATACAGTGCCCGATCCCGTCCAAAGGAATCAAGATTGGGTGCCATCAAAGCTTTATCTGTAAAACAACAAACAGTTAAAATTAACAGTCTTCCTTCAACAATCATGAGGAAAGAATTTGCATAGAACAAGCCATTATGATAAAACTGCCTGCTAATTCCCACATCAAGATTCTGCAATGAATAGATAGGTCTTTAGTATAGCACAAATCTTGGAATTATTGAGTTTCCATGAGAAAAAGTAGAAGAATTAAAACTGATTTCTAAGAGCACAACTACTGCTGGGCTTACTCACTATTTCTGTCTAAGTAACAGGACTAGCTTATCCTATTACAATGAACAAACAAACGAAAAATCCACATTATCCATGCAAAGGAAAAAAACAGTATTTTTAAGAAAGATGCTGAATGATGCAAAATGACAGCAAAGAAACATGTAGAAAGACTCGCAACAGCTCTGTAGCCAAGGGTTTACTAATTTATGCTCTTAGCCATGGAAGTGTATCTAACACTACTCTTGGGGCAGCGTCGAGACTGACACTTGAGCAGGGAAACTTCTCACTCAGGGCTCTTTCCGTATCAGGCATCCCTTGTCACTTTTAACTCCTCTGGGTACAAGTCTAGCCCTCCTTCTGAGAGCTCCATGGCGATCTTCTGTCTTTACTTTCCAACTCTCTCCTGGTTAAAGTTTCATTTCAGCATCATCATTCTCGTTTCAAAAAGGTGGTTCTTGTTATTTCCTTCACAGCACCCACACTTTAAGTGACCACCAAGGCCAAGGACACACACACAGGTCAGCTGGTAAACAGCTTGCCTGCCGGCAGGAAGTCCTAAACTCAACCCCCAGCACTACAGACCCAATAAATGATCTCCCTGAAGCTATAATGAGCTTTGGGGTTCCCTACTGCAAACAGCATGTCTGTTCATGTAGAAGACACAAGATGGGAACAGGAAAGATGGCCCAGAGTTTGGGTTCCAGGACCCACATTTGGGGAGCTCACAACAGCCCGCTAACTGTAGCTATGGGGTTCTATGTTTCTGACCTCCAAGGGCACCTGCACTCAGTGCACAAACCCATATACAGACACACACAAACCCACAGAATTTGAAGAAGAGTAACAACTCTTTTTTCAAAAAGAAAAGCAAGAATGGAAGCTCTGTGCATTGTGTGAGACCTAAGAGGGGCTTCCAACAGATCACGGATACAACGACAACTTGGTCAGTGGCTCTACAAACTTGCTTAGAGTACGAGGTGAAAGGAAAATACCTTCTGCAATTCCCTCATTTCTACTTAAGACATTCTGGAAAATACAGAATAGTTATTGAAAAGAAAACCAACAAAACATGGGATTGGTGGGCAGACAGACACACAAACAATGAATGACACCATTTAAAGCTCATGCAGATTTTTCATGTAGATTTTTGCTACTGAATGAGAAACAGGAACACAAACCCTAAATTCTGCTCTGCAATATCTCCAAACTATTCTAGAACTATTTTTAAAAATTGACTTTTTCAAACTGAGTTTTTATTCTTCTTTCAAAATAGCTGACATTAGGAAATATACTCTAGAGCTTACAACTTAGAGCAACTAACTTAGGTGAGAAACAAAAGACTCAAGCTTTGGATTCCTTCGTTTTTGTAAAGACTATATAAAATAACTGCAGATAAGAGCTTACAATCTCAACAGATAAGCCTGATGCTACTCTTTTAAGAAAAGGACAACGAATTGATTCCTTAATGTCTTGTGTAATTTTCCTTAAATCTTTGTCAATTGTATCCCTCAGGAATAGTGGGGTTTTTTTCCCCACTTTTCCATTTTTCAAATTACCATGCATCATCTTGTAACTCTCACTTCACATTCCAAGTAACTATATCACCTCACAGTACAAAGAACAGATTATAAACAGCAAGGATAGTGAATGTGATACACAGCTCACGCCATTTAACTTAAGAGGAAATTATTTCCTTTAGATATACTATGGTTACCTGTAATCTGCCCCCGAAATCTGGCTCTCTGGATCAAAAGTAATCTAGGAGGGACGCATTAGTCATTTAGGTACCCAATGTCAATGGGCACCTTTACAGCAAACCCAGGCCAAAGCCACTCAAATGGCTCACAGCTCAATGTGCATGGGTCAGACCTGAGAGCCACTGTCTCTTCTCTTTATACCTCTCCAACACCCATCAGACTCACAGGAGGATGCTTGCCATGGTCCAACGCCTGACTGGGAGGATGGGCTATGTATTATTCTAAAGATAGCATTAGGCTCTTTAAGAATCATTCGGACCAGTTGTTTAACATGCAGATTTCTGGATAGGAAGGACCTAGGAAGAATCAATCTCCAGGTATGGAACCGGAAGATCTGCATTTTAAATGAGCATGTCAAGTAACTGTGACACATACAGAGACTGCTAGCAGAGGTACAAAGAAACCACAAGGAACCCACACTAAGGAAATTCCTATCAGACCACCCAAGAATATTGAGTGCAATGAGGGAAATGGAATTAAACGTTTTCTAAGGCATCTGGCTAAAGAATCTCAACTATACGAATTTAAAAAGGTTTCCAATTAATTGAGGCTTTTTCCATAATTCATGTCATACATAATATAATTCAATTTCTACATTTTTCACAAAATTTCAAGAATTGTAGACAATAGCTGACTAAAAAAGGAAATACACAGTATGTATATATAGCAAACTAGAAAAAAATGCACATTTAAAAAGAAATATGAAAGTATTTGCTTCACCCAGAGGGTCAGCACCAAACTCCTCTACTCCTGAAACTACAATGTGCCACACTACACAGCCTCCTCCCTCCTCCTTCCCCAGAGCTCCCCAGTCCCTAAACTCAGCTTCTCCTACTGTGATCGAAACCAACATTTGTATCAGTGTCGTGACCAGAATGAAATCAGAGGTAGGGTGGGCTATCAATTAGGGCAAAGACAGTGGTTTTAAGATAAACACTGATCATGTATTTGCTATGCTCTAAAGGTGAAAGAGAAGACGGATAGAATATTAGTACATTTCAGCTCCTTGGTTAGGTCATACAGATTCTTAAACATAATCCAAGTCCATGCGTTACAACTTTTGATCTACCTAACTGATGGACAAGGAAGCTTTTTAAAAGAGAAAGGTCTAATTTTCAATTAGTCTGCACTAAGTAAACAAGGTTGTTTAATGAAAAATAAAAACCTTCAAGATGGACTGACTTGAATGGCTTGAAAACTCCGAAGATTCATCTTTAATATCATCTTGTCGTCTTTGGACAAGGCGGGAAGCTCGCTGTTTGTACAGCTGATGTATTGCTGATTCAAGTTCATTAATCAGTGGCACCTGTAAAAATACAACACACTCCGTAACACCACACTCCTCGGCTGCTTACTCATCTGAGGGTCCACGCTATTTCCGGCTCTCTGAAAAAGTACTCTCTACGGACCAAACAAGCACGAGTCCCAGGACGAACAGAGCAGCAGTCACTCCTGAGTGAGGAAGCCCCCTTCTTACAGCCCAGGCACACAGCTACACGTCCAGTGCCTGGGCATCCCGCCAAGTTAACTTAACAGGTACACTGTTTCTGTGCTGCTCCAACAAGTCAGGAAATGGTAAGCTTCTGGGGCTTTCTCTTCAGAGAAAAGGTGTGTTTACAAGTCTTCTAAGTTTACATTTTTAGTTTTCCAGCAACATGATCTACACAGCATTTCTCTAGGTTTCTTTTTATGTTTTTATTTCTAAAGATGAAGTCTCTCTGTGTAGCTCAGCTGGTCTAGAAGTCACTATGAGCCCAAGCTCCTCCTGACTCATCCTCCTGAATGCTGCAATTACAGGCACACACCACATCTGATAAACTTTCTGGCTTCAACAATTGTTGTGCTCTACCAAAATCTGCTACAATGGCTCTATTAAGTTGCTCCACCACTTACTTATCTATACCAAGTACCCTCCCTGTAATGTTACACTAGTCTGCAGCTTTATTATACGTTTGACAATCAAACTAAAAGGGTAAATAAAATTTCTAATACTAACCAATCTGAAATCAAATCTTAAACGTCTCTCCTCCGAGCAAATATTTACGTTTTCTTTACTTTGTAATAAAATCTTGACATAAATTATCGGCTTTCAAGTCAACAAAAATTTTCCATCCTAATATACCTAGCTAACTTTCTTAGTACAAAATGAATACATCTAAATTAAAAAAAAAACAAAAAACAAAAAACCCAGAACATCTTTCTTTATAGATGCTTTATAAAACAACCAAATGCTACGAAACTTTCACAGAACACTAAGGACCACTACACATACACAGGAAAGCAGAAATTCTAGTTTCCTGGTTGTTAGGACAACTGTTAACCACTAGAGTTTGGGAACACTGGCATCAAGTGTTACTGCATCTTCCCGAACTGACCAGACTGTAAATGGACAATAAACAAGGCAGGTGGAGCACACAGATGTCTGTAATAAAGCAGGTCTGCATTCTTTCATGATCCCATTGTGAAAGCGGCAAATGCTCACAGAAAGGTCAACCTGATGGAGGAGGCACTTTCTTCTTCAATATGCCACAGCACAGGCAACAGTGTCCGCACGTCAGCAGTTATCCTGTCGTCTAATGTCACTCTCTAATCTGCAGTGTTTATTTCCCAGTCACTGCATGTCACTGTGACTTCTACTTCTCCCTTTCACACTCATCAAGACTAAAGACAAGGGCCCCGAGATGCACCCTTTTAGTCTTAGACTGGACATCTCTCCTGTGAGAGCTCAAGTCTGGGCCGGCATCATAAAGAGTTACCTGACTGAGGTGCAACTCCGGCAACTAAAGCTTAAAACTGGCTTTTACTCTCTTTACAAGTTTACAATACCGACTTATCTTGGGAGTTTGCATCACGACAGTTTACCCTCTCCAAACTCAAACTATCATTGCTACTGTATTTCGTAGCAAAATGAAGATGAAAACCAGAGAACTGGAGGGGAAATTAAGTCATGGAAGCTAAAATGCCTTGACAGATGATTCAAAGTTTAAAAATCATTCTAACTTTCATAAAGACAAACAAATGTTTAACTTACTCTGAAAGAGTATTTATACAACATAATTAAACATAACATCCATATCTATCCACTTGTCCCTATTTTTAAATTTTTATCATCAAATATTATAAGGATGACAACTCAGGACATTTTCATTCAAAAGCACATACACAACTGGATGCATGTATATGAGATGTCAAAATGAAGGAAAGAAGGCATCTCTGAAATACAGCACTATCTGCTCCTTTTACTGAAAATGTATTCACTATGTAAGACTCCAGTTCTGCTACAAAAATATCTAAGTGACTCTATGGCCATACAGCACTACCTGATGTAGACTTCTCCAAGAACATCGTAATCAGGAGAGGAAACACACTAATAAACCAGCAGCAGACACTATGTCCCACTAATTCTTCTTAATCCAGGGATGATGTAACTTTATATATGTTAGCATTGTGTTTGCAATTTTGAGTGCTTCAGTTTGTAAATTCTCTAAAGCAAAAGCCAAGACACTTGAAGAAGCAGGTCTCAGAGAGCACTCCCACACACACAGCACTGTTTGTCCTTATGCTAGCCGGCTCTGTCATGGACATCCCATTTCTCATCTTGCTCCAACCCCTGCTCAGCAGACAGCTGAGCTCATGCTTCCTTCCTGACCCCAAGCAACTGACTGGCCCAAGGAGCATCACAACTGCAGGTGCTCCTCCACAAACTCAGCAACCCACGCTAAGTGCTAGAGAGGACATGACGGATGCTACCATCCAGATCTGACCACACATAACTGAAGCACTAAGATCCATCAGAGAGACAGTCTGTTCTTTTTAAAGCACTTGTTTTTATGTAGTCAAGTAAACATTTACAAAAAAAAAAAAAAAAAAAAAAAAATCCAACTATATTTTACACTTAGAGATTCTAGAGAATTCCTAGTTAGTGATAAAGAAAAATGTGCCTTCTTATCTGAGATTCTGAGACAGAATATTTAAGGATCATGATTTTAATATTTCTAATTTTTCAACAATAAGGTTAAGTACATGAATGCTTATAAGCCAGACATCTATTTTTTCCTTGAATTTATTGTTACGTGTGCATGCATGATATATGTGGTGCTTCTGCCACTGGACATGTGTGGAAGTGAGAGGACAGCGCTAGGAGTCGGTTCTCTCCTTCCTCTTCACAGGGGCTTCAACAGTAAGCACCTTTACCTGCTGAGCCATCTTGCCACTCTTCCTCCCCCTTGACATTTCTAAATTATGACTGTACATGTCTGTGCATGACATGTGTGGAGTACATTTATCTTAAAAACAAACGAACAAACAAGAACTTACTTGAGAAGTTAGCATATGCATTATTTAAATGTGATCAAAAGATTCTATCAATTATCATGCTAAAGCAATGAATCCAGAAGAAATGAGAAATGTTCAATGAATAAAAACTTATGATAATGAATGGCTTCTGGAATGAATGAAGCATTGGTTTAGTTAGATGAAAACCACTAACAGAAATAGCACCAAAATATCCAGTATAAAAAACTAGCAAAAACTTGTCATGCACTGTACTACTAATAGTTATGAATGCTTACAAGTACTGAACAAAACAGAAGAAAACTACACTTAGACCTGCACTGTAAAAACAAGAAACTGTCTCTCCGTCCGTCCATCGCAGGCAGTGACCTAGCCTGACACTGAGTCAGGTGCTCTCTCTTGTTAGTCCACGGCCTGTGCTGCCCTCCACTAACGGACTAAAAACGAAGCATGACTTCGACATTCTAAGGTGAGTGAGTGGATTATTTTCTGAGAATTACAAGATGCTCTATGAAAAGCCATCTAGGCCTCCCTACTTTTGCCTTATTCAAAGAGATTAGTAATTTTGCATTCTTACCTTTTCACTGAAACACTCAAGCAAGTCTTGGACATACCCTCGCATTTCTTGCAAAAATTTATACCGTTCACCAATACCCCCAGAAGACCCTTCTAGTCTCTCAATAGCCCGGGTGGAGTCCACGCGGCTTTGCAGGTGTTTCTCATGCTGCTGTCGGTTGGCTTTGTGCAATTCTTTCATCGAGTCCAACCTTAAGAACACAAAAGGATAAATATAACACATTTACATTTGGAATTCAATGCTGTCAGGACTCTTGCAATATTATAATGCATTTAAGTTCCACTATTAGAACATAAAAATACTTGGAATGCATCTTTCTGTCTGTACTGCTTTTCTTATTTAAAAAAAAAAAAAAAGTAAAAAAATCAATTTAAAAAGGCAGTTTACAGACTTCAAATAGTTATTTGGAGGGCTAACCAAAATATCCTGCTTTGCGTCTCCCCCCATCTCTTGACTACACTTTCAGAGTCCAAGAGGTACAAACTCAGCACTGTCTTCGACAAGCTCATGGAGTGGCATTTTAATAACTTTGAGGCTTCCACAGTAGTAATCCAGAAGGTAGCAGAGCAAAGCACGAAGTCATCTTCTGTTTAGCGTTTGAAGGTGGCCCAGTGAGTCTTCTTTGCTGGCATTCTGCATCTGCTACCCCAGACTACAAGTTGCCTGAGGGACCAGAAAGCAAGCGGACAGGTCTTTAAGAAGTTGATCTGCCCTACCTGTCTTTAAGCTGTTTCTTTACCAAATCAATAGTAACGGGAGCCATCTCATTACTGGGAGTTTTGAAAGGGACTGTATTATCTGTTTTTTGAGACTTGGCATCTGATGATCCATAGGCTGTGTAACTATAAGGTATGCCATAGGATGCACCATAAGGCATTGTCTGGTAAGTGTTCTGGTAGTACACATTCACTTCAGTGGGCTGACTTGCTTGAACCTGAAAAGAAATGGATGTATGAGAAAACTAATAGCTGAAATTAAATATATATATATAATGCCTTTAGAGTTATGAACAAAAGCAAAAAAATTATACCCAGTTTCCAAATAGGAATTAAAATAGGTAAATGCAGAATTCTTCAAGATCAAATGAACAGAGTTGAATAAATTCTTAGATCTTAATAAAAATCATTATTTTTTTTCTAATGATTTTCAGAAAAACAGGTTCTCAGAGTTTAGAGAAGGAAGGATCCAGGTAATAATATTT
The DNA here is from genome assembly GCF_903995425.1 of Onychomys torridus. Classification (NCBI taxonomy): domain Eukaryota; kingdom Metazoa; phylum Chordata; class Mammalia; order Rodentia; family Cricetidae; genus Onychomys; species Onychomys torridus. The sequence goes on from NC_050454.1 coordinate 68,135,057, forward strand.
TATCAGGATAATGACTTGCCTCTGGTCAGGAAATGAACAGGCAATGAGAATTTCTAAGACTCTTGCACCTAGTCCAAGGCTTTCCCTGTGCTCTGCTCTCAACACTACCAGTAAAACACACTCACATCACGCAACTTTCTCCATGCTGCTGCAAAAACACTTCACTGGAACTACTTCGGAAGACACCTTAGATCAATCTCATTAGTTTGTACACCTGGGAACTATCTTTGACATTAAAACGGCAGCAACAGCAACAAAACCCCCAACATTTGGTTCAAGGCAATATTCCCAAACGTCAGCATTCACCGGAACCAGCTGGAGACCTTCTGACTCTAGCTGTGCCTTTGTCATGGGCTTCCCGAGGCCTCTGCTGAAGGACTAGTCGGAGAAATGGACATTCGTCCACCGTTCTTACTATGAAAGGAGAAACTTAGAGCAGCTCTCCTAAAAGCATTAGGAGTCCTAAGCACATGCCGATGTTCTGACTGGGTAGGAGAGTGGTGAAGCCCCAATGCGACTGTCTGCACAAAGCCCTTCAGTGGACTTCCCTTCCTGCTCCAGTCTACGTCTTCTCACCTGAGGGATGTTAATTCCTTTCCTAATCTGCTCCTGCTCCCAGCGGCTGAGTTCTTCGTCTTGTTCTCCAGTGACTAATGCGTCATCGTCACTCCCCTCGATGCCTGCAACCCGACAGAAGGAGTCAACACCCAACAGCAGGAAGGAAAAGACCCTTCCACAAGAACTGAGCACAGCACTCAGCGTGCTGACAAGTCCATTCTCATCTCCTTGACACTCAGGGTCTTGCCTGTTTCAATGACAGCACCCTTCTTTAAAGCTAAAGCAGAATTTAATGTTATGCTTACAATCTTTGGTTTCTTAATTTCTTTTAAGCTTGACATTAACTCTGCAAAGGGAGCACAAAACCAAGGGCTTGAGAAGACTTGAGAGTTACACAGATTGATGCACAAGCACTTAAGACAATACTGGTTACCCAAGAAATGCTGAACCCCATCACCATGGAACATACTCGTGCTCAAGCAAGAACAGTCCTCTAAGGCAAAGCAGTTCAAAATGTAAGGGTTACAGTTTCGAATCCCACTGAAAGCAACGCCGTGTGCTTGCTATCAGGTTTCATCAAGTTACCTATTTCTTCAGCGATCTTCTGTCTTTGCGACTTTTCTTTCACAGAAAAAACTATACGGCGTTTCTCGTCATCATCTTCATCGTCACTGGCATCATTCTCATCCTCTCTGACAAGGCGGCCTTTACCAGGCTCATTATCATGAGGAGTGAAATCGCCCAGTTCCCGGGCCATTTGGCGCTTTTTCCTTGCAGCATGTATAAAAGCTGCATCTGGAATTTCTCCTGGAAACAAATGTTAAGAATGATAAACATGGAAGTACCTGGGTATGAAGCTTATTTTCTTAAAAACAGGAAGAGTAAAATTATCCAAGGTAAGTCTTGTCAGGTCAATAGTTACCACTGGCTCCTGGTGTCTCTTCCTAACTCTACATGCAATCCCACTGATGAACTGGTGACCAGAGTGAGTCGCAATTTCCCCAGCCCAGCAGACATTTAATTGTTTACAAACATCAAGTGGTATTTCTTCATAATTTAAACTTGGCTACTTAAAGCACTGATTTAAAACTGATTAGCTAGTGTGTAGACTTGCAAATTATTTCCTATAGGACACTAAACATAAAAATAACAGCAATTAGTTATGGTTTTTTGAAGCAGTTATGTAAAGAGTTAAAAGACTTTGTCTGATAGAGGGGCAGGGAAGAAAAGTCTCAGGACCACTGGCATTTACTTAGCCCTTCTGTTTACTTGAGGAGAGGCCCTCGGTTTGGTTCGTCACCCACAGCAAGTGGTTCACAACCACCTGAACTCCAGTTCCAAGGGAACCAACACCCTCTTCTGGCCTCCTCAGTACCTGTACTCACATGAACAGACCCATACATAGATACACACATATACACATAATTTTTAAAGTATTTTTAAGTAATAATAAACTTGGGAAAACTTGTTTTATTTTCTACATTTGCAAACATGAAAGAGCCTGCCTTAAAAAGATGTCCAAATTAGGCCCACACTTACTTAACCCTTCTACTACTGTAGTTGCCTGGAGGGCTCATCTAAGAGCTACTTAAACACACCTGGACGAAGAACATTCAAAGAAGACAAAGCATTTGAGAAGGTGCCACCAGCCTTGGGTTTCTCCTCCTCCTTCTCACTCTCCACGTCCATTTCATCTTCACCATGCTCACTGATGACAACTCCATCTTCTTGACTTGCGTCCTTAACGTGGCATGCTTTGTCCAGAGGCTGGTCATCTGAATTTTTGAAAAGAACAATTGAAATTTATTTAAAATAGAAACTCATATAAACTACCAAGGCACTTTTTATTAAATCATGAGCTCAATCCACTAAAACTTACATTATTTCTAGTACCGAACTCAAGCATGACTATGAAATAGCACAGTAGACATGTGGGTAAAGGTAATACAATTTAGAGAAAACAGAAACAATGATATTTATTTTAATTTTGTGAGAAATTTATCAAAATTTCTAACTATCTTTCTCTAAAACCTCACTGGTAATGGTATTATTTAATAATTTCATTTCATTATCCCTGACTATGTAATTATGTACAGATGTGTGTGTCTGGACGTGGCTATGTACACATGAGTTGAAGTTACAGGCTGTCTTAAGCCATCCCATGTAGGTGCTAGAAACTGAACTCAGTCCTTAGCAAGAGCAGTAATGCTGCTTAACTGCTGAACATCTCTCCAGTGCCTGGTCACATGTTTTAATTCCTTTTCCACTTTCTATCAGTTCCTCATTAAACACGATACCCACTCAAGACAGCTTTCTGTTGAGAACAAAGTATTTGATGGTTGAGTGACCGTATAAATGACTTTTCATCTGGAAGAGACTCTAACAATTACAATTACACTGTACAAGCCTGACTCAACTATCACAACTCAACGTTTAAGTATGTACCATGAAGCAGAGAAAACCTGATATTTCTGAGAGCCCAGAACTGAGAGACACAAATTAGAAACATGACACTAGGAACAACGACATGTTAACAGGGAGGAAGCTCTGGAATGTAGACAGAGTTCTCAGTTATCAACTCCAGTCGAAGCTGAAGGCTGGTTTAAGACTACATTCCCAATATGTGCTCATCTTTGTGATAAACTGTCTTGGTTTATAATACTTAAAACTAACAGACTCTCTACTATCACTTGTTCCAGGCAAAGATCAAGAAAACCCAAGTGTTTTTACCTTGAACCACTGACCTTGATAACACTCATTCTGTAGCAAGGAGCAGAAATCAAGGAGTAGGGCAGTACTTTATTCTAAAAGGAAAGATGCTCTCTGCAACCTTGCCAAGAAAACTCCCGCCATCCTCTTTCAGACTTGGAATGGTGTTCTTCTACATGCTGCCTTACCTTGTCAGTCAGCGCCTCCCCTTTCAAGTGTGTCCTGAAGCCCAAGACTTTAAAACCAGTTACTCAATCGCATGGTTAGATCCAGTGTCTCTTTTTATTTAAAAATGTAGTTTGATTTTTTTTTTTTTTTAAGCTGAGGACTGAACCCAGGGCCTTGTGCTTGCTAGGCAAGCGCTCTACCACTGAGCTAAATCCCCAACTTTGATATTTATGTTTTATGTGTGTAGGCACATGGTCCCACGGTGTACAGAGAGAGGTCCAAGGACAACCTGCAGGAATCAATCCTCTCCTCTACTTGTGGGTTTCTAGGGACTGACCTAAGGCTGGCCATAGTGGCAACATGCACCTTTATCCAGTGAGCCACCTCGAGCTCTGGTTTACTTCTGTCCTTCTCCTCTAAGTACAATGGCTTCTCAGGCTGAAAATAGATCTGATGCACTCAAATAACGAATGATTCTACAGAAATCTGAATGTTCTTGTGTCACTTTTGCGATTACTGCTGTGGTACACTACACATAACTTGACTATATCACATGAAGACGGCTCAGCAGATAAAACTGTCTTGTGAGCCTGATGACCCGAGTTCATCCTCACTCCCCATATGGTAGGAGAACTGACCCCTGCAAGTTATCCTCTGACCTCCACATGCACCTTGTGGCATGCATGCACACACACGTTCCAAATCACTTTAATTTATAAGATTTTTAAGTGTATAGTTCGCATTAAATACATTTACGACATTGTATAACCATCACCACTACTCATTCCCATTACTCTTCACACATTGTTAAACTGAAAACATACAGCTGTGAGTCAACAAGAGCTCACATCCACCCCACCTCCGCTTCGGTGGTCCCTGGCAGCCTCCATTCTAACCCTCATCTGTGACTGCTCCGTCTTCTAGGACTGGAACCACACTGCAGCTGCTGACAATTAGCTGCTCTGGCACACTAACTATCCCAGGCTCCTTCGATTATAGTCTGTGTCAGACATTCCTTCCCAGTTCGGTATCCCACTGCATGTACACACACACACACTACAGTCTGCGGATGGACATGCTGGTGTGAACGCTCTGAAGATGAGCACAACTCACCCTTCCGAAAACCCCTTCTCAAGACCTAGATTCTGCTTCTTTTCAGTTTTACAAGCGGCATTCCTGAGTCTGCTAGTTTATTCACACACTGTTCTCTTCCTCTATCCAGGTCCTAGCAGCAACTATTCCAGTTATTAATTTTGACGATTCTAAGTATCAAGTATTATCAAATCAAATCATACTGTATTTGTTGTTTAACTTCCTCACCAACAAAGCATAAATATTCCAATTTCTTTATATTATCAACATTTGCTATTTTCTGAGGAGGTTTTCCCTTCATTTATTAAAAACAGGCATCTTAATGAGTATACAGGGGTAAACAACCCCCAGTTGGTTCTCAGGTAAAAGTTACTATATTTGTAGTATGCATATTGTGTGTGTGTGTGTGTGTGTGTGTGTGTGTGTGTGTGTGTGTATACACAATGAACTAGTTTAGCATGTTTATAGATGTATTTTCTTCTTCCAGAACACCTCAAACTTATGAATACACTGACGTCTATGAAGGGTATATTCAGGTGGGGAGAAAAATGGCAAATACACCTTAACAAGTGCAATCTGTTAACACAGACATCATTTCCAAACCACACAGGCAAACGTGTATTCAGGGAACGTCTGTACATTCCACGACTCCACTAAGTTCACATGTACTAGACTATGACTGCAGATCACCAGAGCAAACCATGGGGACAACTTAACTCCTTGGTTAGTGGCTGTGTTATCCTTTTAGCAATCCTCTCCACAGCAATGCTAAATTATCACTGTTTAGGACTCCTCCTATGAAGCTGAAGGTGCAGCTTAGTTATTATTTGAGTGCATGAAGGTCTGATACCCAGGACTGCATGAACTGGGCATGGTGGCCCACATCTGAAAGGAGATAGAAGCAGGATGACCATCATTCAAGGTTACCCTTCCTATGTAGGTTTGAGGCCAACCTGGCCTGGATAAGAGCCTGTCTGAACAAGACTCCTTTGAGGCCTTCAATTTAAGTTAGGAATACCACACAAAACCAGGGTTTTCAAGTCCATGCTTTTGTTTGAAGTTAAATCATCTTTACCTACCTAAGTACTTGTAGGTACAAAGAGTTCTGGATGACATGTTAACAAAAGCTTCCAGGACTGTCATTTCAGTAGTGACAGTGTGTGACACATACCAACAGAAGTTCTACCTCCAGAAAGAACACTAAGTTCCCGGTGAGTATCAGAACCCAGGGAGAGTAGAAGACTGGAAGATCACAAAAGATGGCCTTAAGAACTTCCTATTTACTTTGATTCTGAACTAACAGTACGTGGTGAACACACCACCAGGCCTTTCTTAATTTCCACTTTGTGACCTGAGCATTAACTATTTCACCAGAACATAAAACACAACAGTTCTCATTTACGCTGGCACAAAGCTGTAATTTGGGTGCTTCTTCTAACAGCAAACATACGGGAAGTGTAACAATTTTCTCTAGGAATGTTTCTCCATAAGCCAGTTTCCACATCTCCCACACCCGCAGCAAGCACTTTTTTTGTTTCTTTGTTTTTTGGTTTTGGTTTTCCAAGACGGGGTTTCTCTGTGTAGCCTGGCTGTCCTGGAACTCGCTCTGTAGACCAGGCTGGCCTCGACATCAGAGATCCAGCTGCCTCTGTCTGAGTGCTGGGATTAAGGGTGTGTGCAACTACCACCACCCAGCAGTAGCAACCACTTTTAACCCATCCACAATTTCCCAGAGCCAGGAAAAGTATCAATCTTACTCAACTTACTAAGGATCAAAGTTAGCCAATGAGTTGAAACTGTTGAAGGCATCCAATCTCTCCTTGTACTATGCCTGGTATCTTGGCAAGCCACTAAATGCTGCAACTCTAAACCTCTCACTGCATTTTAGCATCCTTTACAATCTGTCAACAACTTGTCTTTCACATTCAAACACTAAACTCATTACTTCACAAATGCCTAGTCAAATGTGCTTGCTTTTTACTCCTTGGTGATATTTGGACACGTTCTTCTATTTTTGGGAATTCTAATTATCAACTATCTAGTTTCATGCCCTACTTTTCTATGAAGTTGTCCTCCTTCCAGAAAAAAAAAGTAGTTATCCTTTGGCCTACTCATTGGACATTTTGCTAACACTTCCGTTGGACATTTACACAATAATGTCTCTGCAACTACATTGTAAATTTGAGATACAACAGCATTCTTATTCATGCCATACCTATAGCCGAGAATCTGAGAAACTCCCTTTAATTCTACAGAGTAAAGATTTCTCTGAAACATTTGCATAAGAGTAACTTAGATTATAATGACTACACACATTAATCATATAACTACTTACAACATTTTAAGCTTTGGGCCTGGCTTACTGGTAGAATGCTTCCAGCGAGAGAGAAAGAAAGGGGGGGAGGAGATTTAAATTGGGGTGTCAAGAAGACAATGTACCTGGTCCCATGTCAGACAGGGATGCTGAGTGCTGATATTATCACATTAACCTATGGTATTCCTAAAAGTCCTGTAAGAGTTAACTCTACTCTGGAAACACTACCAAAGTCATCAAAAGTTTGTCTCTGTAAAATAGCAGTACAGGAACTTTCAACAGAGTCAGTCTGTCTCCAGGGCTGAGACTGGGATCTTCCTCCCTTCGCCATACAACAGCCTCTACACCAGCAAGAATTCAGGAGCAAGTCTACTTAGAACAAGCGAAAACAATCACAGCACAGCACAGCAACTTAGTGTGGATTCTTCACAGACCGCAAAGCACTGTGGGAAGAGCTCTCATTGGCCCGCCATTCGAAAGGATGTTTGGGTACTTACTGTCAGCTGCTGTGTTGAGTTCTGTCTTGATTTTTGATTTTTCAAGATCTTCTTTATATTCTTTCTTAAGCAATTTAACTATCTTTTTGCTGTAACTTGATTTCTTTACTTTAAAAACTTCTTCATTTTCTTAAAAAAAGAAATGAAATGAAGTCTGTAGCAAATAAACTCAGAAATGTTTCCCTTCCCCGTTCCCATGCTGCTTGATTCTCACACATGTATTTTCACATGCAAAAAAATCTCTAAGAAACTCAAAGTTTATTTCAGTCTGTCATGGCCTCAAAAACTGATACTGCCAGTCTTGGTGGTGCAGGCCTTTGATCCCAGCACTGGAGAGGCAGAGGCAGAGGTAGTGATCTCTGAATTCGAGGCCAACCTGGTCTACAAAGTGAGTTCCTGGACAGCCAGAGCTGCAGAGAGAGGCCCTGTTTCAAAAAATCAAAAGCAAAAAACTGCTATCAATCCCAGAAACTAAATAAAAATCTGAACATTTTAATGGGTGGCCCAAGGAACTTAACAAAAATCTTAATTTGGGGCTTATTTAATCTATCAAAGGAGGAAAAAATATTCAGAATGTTTCCTTAAAATACTAAATCAAAGCCGGGCGGTGGTGGTGGTGCACGCCTTTAATCCCAGCACTTGGGAGGCAGAGGCAGGCGGATCTTTGTGAGATCCAGGAAAGGCGCAAAGCTACACAGAGAAACCCTCTGTCGAAAAAAAAAAATTAAATCAAGAAAGCTGAAACATACCCCAAATTTCAAGGTTCTTCTAAGTCTGTGTAACACTCGACACAATGAGTTATTTCAAGAATATGCGTAAAGTAAGTCATTTTGCAAAACTGAGTTTGAGTGATTTATTCCTCATCTTTGATTAGAAAATCCAAATCGAGAACAAAAATTTCACCACCACAACCCCTCCATGTATCATCAAAGTCAAAACCTGACCTGTACCTCGGGTTCAAACAGAACAGCAGGGAGGCCAAAGATAAAATTTACCATTCATCTTTCTAAAAACACGGAACCATTTTAGAATCATGACTCCAGACTCTGGAAACTCCTCTCATTTCTCACAACGTGATATTGAGGTGCAAGTAAAATTATTTAACGCTCACAAATCTAAACCCTGCAGCCCGATCTCTCTTCTGCGGACATCAGTCAGCTCCGCCCACTTACTTCTACAGAGACCGAGACAAACGACGAGGGGCTGACCGGCTCAAGGTCACTCGGAAGCAGGGCTGTAGCCCCACGTTTGTTCCCAGCCCCGCTTGGTCCCCCTCTCCAACAACCCGGCCCTCTCGGCCACGGCTGCAGGTCTCGGGGCCTGCAGAGCACTAGGAGCAGGCGGTCAACCGCGGGACTCGTGGCGTCTGGGACTCGCGAGGCAGGAAAGGGGCGGGCCAGGGAGCAGCGGGCCTTCGCTTCCACTCGGGATGGCTGACCAGAGCTGACAGCCCGCAGCGGGGACCGCACAGGCCGGCGGCAGCGCGGGAACGCATCCCCGGGCAGGGAGGGAGCAGAAGGCCGGAGGCGGAGAAAGGGGCGCGGCCGAGGGGCGAGCCCGGGCTCGGGGGGCCCGCGTGGGCCGGCCGGGGGCTTACCTTCCTCCTCGTCCTGGAAGCTGAGCAGGCTGGCCCTGGGCACCTCTTTGTTCTCGCGAGGCCTCTTGCGCGGCTTCAGCCCGTTGCCGGGCTCCGCGCCGCCGGGGATGCCGCCTCCGGCCTCAGCGCCGAGGCCTGGGGCGTGAGCGGAGGGCGGCGGCGGCGGCGGCGGTCCGGGGCCCAGCAGCGACTCCCCCGCGGGGGCCCGGTCGCCACCGCCAGGGCCCGGCTCTTCGCCTGAGGCCGGCGGCGGCAGCAACGGCGGCGGCTCCTGCTCCTCATCGCGCTCCCGCTCCTCCTCCTCCGAGTCGTTCCGCTTGCGCACGTTCACCCGCCGGGCCTTTCGGAACATCCCAGCCGCCCGCACCGCGCCTTCACACCCGCTGGCAGACGGAGAGGACGGGAGAGCGCGGAGACCGCCACGGCGCACGCGCACTCGCCAGCGCTCTAGCCGGGTCGCCGCGGCGCTCGCCGGCTACCACGCACCGTCGAGTGCGCATGCGCCTCCCTCGCGCGCCGCACACCGGGGCGGGGTCTCTGTGCACCGCCCCCTAGCGGCCCGGAGGACTGGGGTGGGGCACGGAACCCTCTGACTCCGGCGTTGTTCCGAAGGTCACAAAGAGGATCATCGAGATGAGAGGAAAGAGTGTAGTCTGTCGTCTCCCAGGATGTTGCTGCAATGCGTCTACCGCGCTTACGGGAAGCCTTGGCGTGTGGACACCTCCCACGTGGTGCAAGCTGGGTAAACAGAGGCGGGAGGCCCGGAGGGGCAAAGGGGGAGGAGCCAGTTAACCTGGGTTTTGAAAGGGAAAGTGCGTTCCCATGGTTACTGTTCCTGCTCATAATGAGAGGTGCTGCTAGTAATCATCAGTAACTCTATGCATGCTTCTGGTTTCTACAGCTTTGTCACAACGTAACACTTTCAAAGATATAGGCTGTCTTCCTTGATAAAATCCTCTCTGGGGGTTGGGGATTTAGCTCAGTGGTAGAGCACTTGCCTGGCAAGCACAAGGCCCTGGGTTCGATCCTCAGCTTTAAAAAAAAAAAAAAAATCCTCTCTGGGCGAGCCCCACATAACAAAAAAAAAGAGCTCAAGAGACCAGGGACATTGGTAGCACAGGCCTTGAATCTCAGAGGTTAAAGAGGGAGAGAGACCCTGTCTCCAAGAGAGGGAAAAGGGGAGGGGAGGGGGAGAGGGAGAGGCAGGCAGTGGTGGTGCTTATCTTTAATCCCAGCACTTGGGAAGCAAAGGCAGGCTTCAACTACATCAAGACCTCAGAAGAATATAATACTACCTGAGAAATGGGAGAAGGATGCAAGCAACTTTCGGGAGTCTTGCAAGAGTAGACAGAAACAGCTGGCAGCCTGGACAGTCATCCAAAGTTCTTCTGTAAAGTTGGGGCATCTGTCTTCAGCCTACAGACCTAGAGCCTCTCAGTCACTTTTCTCAGTGTCCTGTAGAATGTCTGGCAATTTCCTCTGCAAAGTTGGAATCTGAAGGACCATGTTGCCAAGCAAAGTTTAGTGGTCACCTTTCTATGGTCCTGCATGTCCAGTCAATCAAGCAGTCCAGACAAGAACAGCTTCTTGCCCAAATGGCTATTTTTGCCAAGGTAAAGATAAACATGTAATGCAATTTGCTGATCCTTGAATGTTATTATTACCAACTATTAGGATATATAGAAATGAAAGTTAGTAGTTAGACATTACAATCGAACTTGTAGTCATATTAGGTGTTTTCAAGATCAAACAGGTATATTTTAGATAGGTCATCTTCAAACCCTTCAGAGATCTACAGAATATGGCATTTAAAATGTTTTAATAACTTAGAAATTTTTTCTTTTTTGTTATGACTATGAGACATGTCGGCTCCTGGCAGTACCAATCTACTTCAGAGAAAATATGGGCATTGAAGAAACTGCATATGGAGTTAACTTTCACTGTGGTAAAAGTTAGCCACTGGACAACAAAGTATCCTCGAATCAACTGCTGACAGACAGGACATGAAACCAAGGACTACCGATTCTTGCCAAAACCAAGTGTGGTTGTGGCTTTAACAAAAGGCATCTTCTGAAGCCAGGACAATATGGCACCATCCCTGAAGTGAGTGCCCTTTGCAATCTGGAAAAGGTATTGTGCTCGTTTCTTCGAAGGCAGCTGAACAGGGAGTGGGCCGATGGCTTCTGATGTACAATGGAACAGCAGATGAAACAGTTATTCTTGAAGAATAACTAAGCTCACCCCTCTCAATAGTAGACTGGCATTTAATAGACGGATGTGGAGAAGAACGGGATGCCGAGATGAAGCCACATATACACAGCCAAGAAAAATGGACAGCTGAATTCCAAAAATATCAACAATTTCCAGAATTTAAAATCCTGAATCATGACATGACACTAATGGAATTCAGGTGTTTCTGGTACATGGACTGCTCTCACCAAATGTGAGGTCAAACTGTTGACCTTGTATACATCCTAGTTCACAAAAGAGTCTGTCAGATACGCTAAGCCTATATATAGGCTGAAGATGATGCCTCAACACTGTGGAGAAACCTCAGGTAACTGTCCAGGCAGCTGGCTGTTTCTGTTAACTCACATTTTTTTTTTTGAAGCTGCTTGCATGCACTTCCTGTTTTTATTTTTTATTAGGTAGTATTATTTCCTTCTTGGGTCTCTGAGGGAGTTGAAGGTCAGTTAGTTATAGTTTTCCTTGTTAAGAATTTCAGAAAAGAAACTCACTAAGAGGTGTAAGTGTATAAATTTGAAAGATGTTATGACAGTTCTGTTAGTAATATAAGTTAGGATACAAAGTGAATCAGGTTCATTTTGGACTTACCAAAATAGGATAGATAATGGAATTATTTTCTCTGAATATATGTATTTTGTCAAATACAGATGGACGAGACATTTTTTAGGTATTTATTGCTTATATATATGGCATATAGTTATTGTGCTTTTGTATAGTTTTTCTTATACTAGCTATAACTTTTTTCCTTTTTATCTTTTTATTAAAATAGAAAAGGGGAAATATGGTGGTATTTTATTTGTACTGAAATGTGATTTTATTAGTATGTTAATAAAGTTGCCTTGGGGTCAGAGCAAGCCATAGCAGAAGCTGGGCAGTGGTGGTTTCACACCTTTAATCCCAGCACTTGGGAGGCAGAGCTAGGCGGATCTCTGTGTGTTCAAGGATACAGCTAGCATGGCGACTCACACCTTTAATCTCAATACCAACCATAGAAGACCTGGAGGTCTGTACAAACAGGCAGTGATGAGGAGGTCATGTGGTTGGGTTTATAACCAATGAGAGAGGAGAACAGAAAGTCTATAAAAAAGACAGGACACAGGAAGTAGGCCTCTTGCAAAGAGGAAAGACAGCAGCAGCAGTGAAGGGTAAGGTTTTCAGCTCTCAGCTATTGCTCTGAACTCTTAGCTTTTAATTCTGCAATTGGCTCTGTGTTTCTTATTTAACAAGACAGTTACATCTACATCTGGCGCCCAACATTCCTGGTACGAATTCACGAAAAAGCCTCTTGCCTGTGGCCTTTTAGACCCCAGCTCAGACCTGAGCTACACTCGGCCGGTTGTGGTGGCACACTGGTTGGATTTACTGAAGAAAGAGAGGCAGGAGGATCCCGAGTTTGAGGCCAGCCTGGGAGGCTTGCTAAGGAGAAACTAAGGCCGGCTGGGGACTAGCTACAAACTGTGGCAGTGGGACCATGGAGGCAGTGACTCCTGCTCTGAGTTGCTGGTTTCTTCTCATTGTGTTGGTGACTGTGGTGATGCTGCTACCTGGGACAAAGGTTTTACTGCTGCTTGTTCAGAGAAGAATTGCCAGGACCATCATGTTACAAGAAAGCATCAGCAAAGGTCAGTTTGGAAAAATTCGGCAAGACAAATGGTGGGGAGAAATTGCTGTGAAGATTTTCTCTTCTAGGGAAGAACATTCATGGTTCTGAGAGACAGACATTTATCAGACTGTGATTGCCCCAAACCACAGAGGAGACAAAAAAAAAAGTCTGCAGGGAACCATGATCACGCCTAACAGCGACTTTGAAATCTTCAAAAAGATGACAGGAACTCACAACGATGATTCCACACAGACTATGTATGATAAAGCCATTAAGCTGTTTAACACTATGGAAAGATCGACATTGAACTACAAACTGCTCAGGACAGTTTTTAGATGGCTAACTGAGATGATCCAGCCTGACAGACTACTTGAACAAGGACTTGAAACAAGCCCTGTACTTTCTCATTATACAGTGACTGAACAAATGATACAGGACTTGACAATTAACCCAAAAATTTTCTTTTCAGGATTCCCCTAAAGATGTCTTCACCCCCAGAAAGCAGGAAGTAATCTTAAGAAAACTAAGCCTGTATTCCCAAGAGGTGGGATGGGAGGTTTTTGGTTGTTTAATAAGTTATGGATATTGTCATTGTTTATGATGGCTGGTTACAAGTTGTTAAATGTTAATGGTCAGAAAAAAAGCTGAACAAGATTAGCTTCAGAGTTTTTGTTTGAAAAAAAAAGAAAATGAGAATATAGATATGAGGTAGATCACTGAATCTACCCTGAGAAAAAAGATGAAGGAATAATAAGATAAATGGGTAGATTATTGAATCTACTCTAAAAAGAAAAAGGGGGAAGATATAAAAATGACAAAAGGTAAATTACTGAATCTATTATGAAAAGAAAAAATACTTTTAAAAAGGAACTACTTGTTTTAAGTAGGATAAGTAATGAAAATTTTTGTCTGATTTTATCAAATGTTACTGGACTGGACATTGTTAATATATATAATGGAGTTTTTAATCTGAATCTGTCAAATGTTAATGGACTAGACATTGTTAATGTAATTCTTGACTGTATATATTGTATATACTTATTGGATAGTTTTTGTATTAGTTATAAGCTTTTTAAAATTTTAGACAAAAAAAGGGGGAATGTGGTATTGTGTTCCCCCAAAATATTGTGCACCCTAATAAATTTATCTGGAGTCAGAGAACAGACAGCCACTAGATACAGAGGCCAGAAAATGGTGGCACACACACCTTTAATCCTCTGGATCTCTGTGAGTTCAAGGCCACATTAGAAACAGCCAGTCATGGTGACACACGCCTTTAATCCCAGGGAGTAATGGTAGAAAACAGAAAGATATAGAAGGCATGAGAACCAGAAAGTAGAAGCATTTGGCTGGGTAAGCATTTAGCTGGTTAAGCTTTTAGGCTTTGAGCAGCAGTTCAGCTGAAATCCATTCTGAATGACGACTCAGAGGCTTCCAGTCTGAAGAAACAGGATCAGCTGAGGAACTGGCGAGGTGAGGCAGCTGTGGCTTGTTCTCTCTGATCTTCCAGCATTCACCCCAATAACTGGCCTTAGGTTTGATTTCATTAAGTACCTTTAAGATTCCTACTACAGATCTCTGAGTTCAAGGCCAGCCTGGTCTACAGAGCAAGGTCCAGGGCAGCCAGGGCTACACAGAGAAACCCTGTCTTGAAAACAACAAAAACAAAACAGCCTCAGAGATGATGCCCCTTCCTGCTACCACAGTCATTCCCAAGCAAGCAAAGTTGATGTTTAAAAAAAAAAAAAAAAATGTTTGCTAGCAATAATAAAACTATTTTTCCCCCAAAGCATTTGTTTTGGAAACAAATGTGTGGTAGTTGAATGTAATCGGCCCCCATTATCTCACAGGGAGTGGCACTATTAGGTGTGGCTTTGTTGGAGTGGGTGTGGCCTTGTGGGAGGAAGTGTGTCACTATGGGGGTGGGCTTTGAGGTTTCCTATGCTCAAGATACCACCCAGTGTCTCAGTAGACTTCCTGTTGCCTGCAAAATGTAGTACTCTTGGCTATTTCTCCAGCACCACGTCTGCCTGCATGCTACCAGGCTCCCCACCATGATGATAATGACTGAACCTCTGAAACTGTAAGTGAGCTATCACAATGAAATGTTTTCCTTTATGTGTTGCCTTGGTCATGGTATCTGTCTTTGCACAGCAATAAAAATGCTAACTAAGACAAAATGGAAGGAAAATTTGTCTTTTTTTTCAGACTATATCACAGAGGAAAAATATGAACCTTGGAAGTCTTGAGGCCTGAAGTTGAGCTAACACACTTTAAATTTTCCTCACCAAGCTTGACTCTTACCTTTCCCTTACAGAATCACAAACATCCTGTTGGATGTGTTTGTGATTCATTTACATATTTCAGAACCCTTAAAACAGGGCTAGAGAGGTGGCTCTGTAGTTTAGAGCCAGAGAACCCAGGTTAGAGTCCCAGTACCTAACCCACAGGGCAGTGCACAACTAGTTAACTCCAGTTCCAGGGAATCTGATGCTCTCTTCTGGTCTTTGCATGCATGCAGTACCAGCTGTACATGCCATCCTACATGCAGGCTAAAGCACTTTATAAAAAGTGAGAGTGATTTTAAAAATACATGTTAGGGGCCAAAGAGATGACTTGGCAGTTCAGAACTCTTTGCTGCTCTTGCAGAAGTCCTGGGTTTGGTTCCCAGCACCCAACATGACAGCTTACATCTATGAATAACTCCAGTTCTAGGGGATCCTAAACCCTTTCTGGCCTGCTTGAGTGCCAGGCACACAAATAGTTCACATAAAGCATGAAGGCAAATATACATAAATGATTAAAAAAATCATTAAAAATATGTAATCCCAGCACTGGGAAGTAGAGGCAGAAAAATCAGAAGTTCATGGTCATCTGTTCTCCAGTTGGAGGCCAGTCTGAGATACATGAAAACAAGTCTTTAGTTTGTTGTGTTTGTTTGTTTGTTTGTTTGTTTGTTTGAGACAGCGTTTCTCTGTGTGGCCCTGTCTTTCCTGGAACTTGTTCTGTAAACCAGGCTGGCCTCAAACTCAGACATCCACCTGCCTCTGCCTCCTAAGTGCTGGGGCTAAAGGTCTGCACCACCACCACCTCTGGGCGGGAAACATGTCTTAGAAAAAAATGAAGCAAAAACAAACAACAAACAAACAAAAAAACCAAAACCTCAAACTCTGGAGCTTTGGGCTTGTGGGGTATTTTAAAGGAGACCCAAGGCCTCTCTAAAAACATCACCTCACTGTCCCCAGTAAAAGAACCGCAGAGAGAGGCTTTCTCTGCAGCTCTCCTTTCGGCCTGAAGATGGAGTCCCCACGAGCAGACACAGCTGGCTAAGCCTCTCCCTGGGAATCTCATCAACTAGGGAACCCTAACAACAGAGCAGAGACTGAAGGGATGCCATGTCAGATGGGTCCCTGTCCTATCCAGATGGGCTACTCCAATGTGACTTTTATCACCTTAAGAGACTTACCTGCAGAGCAAGATGACCATTATTCACCATAATGTTGCTCCTTCTCCCACCTCAAAAATTTCATCACCACCCATCTCCCCCAAAACCTTAACTTCTATTCCTTTCTGTAGTCAAATGCGTTCTAAAAACTTCATCTCCTTCTTTGAGTCTCATATTTTATGAGATGTGTGTGTGTGTGTGTGTGTGTGCATGATAGCTTCCTTCCCATTAATCTGTCAATTTATTTTACACAATTATTGAAATTCGAGAGTAAAAAGATCTCCCTTATTTTATAATAATCAGCACTACCCTGAAGAGCTTTGAAAACCTGTCACATCTATAAGATTATCCTAGATTAGAATTACTAGGGTCCCAGGTAGCATTTTTTAGTTTCCCTAATTCTAGCTTGTCCTGTGTAGAACTTATGTGGTTTGTACTTGTACCAGCAAACATTACTGTATCTTTTTGCCTACACCATGCCCTCCAGTTTTCAATGAGTTTTAAATTTATCATTGAATTAGAAGGTCCCACATCTACCAGTAATTTTTATTTCCTATAATTGGTTTTTTCCTCCAGTTCTCTTTGGCTACACTTGAGATTGCCCTCCTAGGACCCAGATGTGCAGTTACAACCCTTTTTCTCAGTGATCAGGAAAAGTATCATGTGACCTCTACTCTACTCCTATTACTCTGGGTTCATATGTTCTGGCTGTTCAGCATTGGTAAAGTTCTGGTGACAACATCCTTGGTGAAACTGAACCCCCATTTTCAATAACAACAGATTCGAATTGTACCTGGTCAGCCTCCAGACACCTGCACCTGAGAGAGATTTTCAGTAAAACAGAGACAGCAAAGGAAGGTCTATGCACAGAACATGGGTGAGGACACTTGCCTACCGTGGGCAAGGCCCTGCTTGATTCCCCAGAACTTCAAGAAAAAAGACAGAATAGGTTGGACTGTCATGCTGACTGATACACCATGGAAACTCAGGAACCAGGAAAACCAGACAGTGTAATAAGTCAGGCACAGAGCACAGGAGACAACAGGTCCCTACTCTCAGGGATCCCTGGAGTTGGATGGACTCTCTGTGGGTGCCCTGGAACCCTTATAGTAAGTTCCTTTGTTGTTTTGTTGTTGTTGTTGTTGTTAACATCTTATTTTGTTGTGTGAATTTACTTAGAATGTATCAAATTTTTAAAAGCTTAGAACTCAAGCAGAAGCAGGTGGATCTCTGTGAGTTCCAGGCCAGTCTGGTCTATATGGCAAATTCTAACCCAACCAGGACTAAATAGTGAGACCCTGTCCCAAACAACAAACACACCAACCTTAGAACCAAAAGATTTGAATGAAATAAGTGAATCTTTACATTTTTAATCTCTTCAATTATAAAAATCATTTAAAAGTTTGCTAGCTTATAATATTTCAGATACACCTTTTATTCAAAAACTGCTTTGAGATATGCAGTTGTTGCAAGCAACTTGTGGGCAGAGACAAGTGCCTCCATCCACAGCACAGGACTGGCCCTAACAAAGGATGTTTAAGACTTCCTAGGTTTAGTGTGCAGCTCAATGGCAGAGTGTGTGATTAGCATGTGTGAGGTCCTAAATTCACTTCCTAACACCACCCCCCCTCAATTCTAAACTGTTTGTTTGAAACTCTACTAAAATTTAGCCACTGATTCTAATTCAGCAAAATAATGTTTTTTTTTTCATCAAGCCATTAATAGTGACCCAGTCTAGATTTTAAAGATCTAGAGAGAGTTCTTTTTGTCATTTAAAAAAAAAAATTAACACAGGTACCAATGGCCATCAGGTATCTTTATTGTTAGAAAGTGTTTAAGGATTTCCAAAATGAACACAGGACATTATCTTTTATGACAGTTAACAGGAACTCCAGAGTACCTGTCTCCTGAAATACTTTTCCTAAAACATGTACAAAATGAGCATTGACGGCACTTTATCCAGGTCAGTGTTTCACATCTCAGAACCAAAGTAACTCAGAACCAGAGTTCTTAGATTTAGGTTTACTTTTAGAATTATTTAGATTTAGACTATATTCAGTATAGTATTGAATACAGTCTAATTCATAATGCATACTTTAAGTGCATGTATGATCAGTGCAAAAGTAAAATTATCAATGCATCCTTTCTTAAAAGAACCCACCTATGGCCTATGTTATATGTTATTTCCCTACTACGGGAGAATTTTAAAGTGCATAAATTTTTTAAAGACAACAGGTTTATAAATATCCCCTAAGGGTACAAAACAGAATTAATATTTCTTTTTGTGTATGTATATTTTGAGTTTTACCAGAAGCCAGCAAAGCTGTGTAATAAATATCCAGGAAGAGTATATAGCATGATTATAGGGAGAAGAGTGAGATAGAGCTTTGAATTTATTAAAACTGAAGTGGACTTCTAAGTAAGCTTCTCTAACTGAAAACAGTGCCTACACTTTCAAAACAGAGAACACAGCTCATCATCTTAGCTACCCTAACTGCATTGCTCAGTGCTGCTCATGAACATTCTTTCTTTATTCTTAGCCCCATCAATACTCCACACATTCTTGATTGCCTAAACAGTTTTAATAATCCTCCTCACTACCACTCCACTTCAGCCACCTGCCTGATAGCTGCAGCGTGGACCCGAGTCCCTGGGAGTCCCTGGGAGTCCCTGGGAGTCCCTGGGAGTTACTGAGTCCTCTCCAGTAGCTGGCTGCTCCTGCCTGAGCAACCCAATTCCTCTACCTCCAATGAACTCCGCACTGTCTACTGTCCACCCTCTTCTTGCCTGCTCTCTTTCTCATCAGTTCTGGATTTCACAGGAGAAAGTCATAGTCACACCCTGTAACAGCAAAATTCATGGTTTGTCATTTTCTTAACTATATTGCACTTGTAGTCATGCTCTTGAAGTTAGGTGATGTGTGAGTATTGCGTCTACAAGGGGGATGCACTGTGTGTGTGTGTGTGTGTGTGTGTGTGTGTGTGTGTGTGTGTGTGTGTTGGGGATTTAGGCAGGCTTGTATGGGCGAGCTCTCTCCTGCTGAGTTGTATCTCAGCACACTGAGGCTTTTCTCAATTCTCTTAATAGCTTGAAACTAATAATAATCAACATTTGCATAACTGAAACCGGAAAGAACTGCATACAGTCTTATTTTTTATTTTGTTGGATATGATAGAAAAATACAGATTAAATTTATAACATGTCATATCTATAACCTTTACATTGCAAATAGTATTCCAAATTAAGGAAATTCCTGTAGTTTTTGAAAATACTATTTGATTCTGTAAAAAGTATTTACATCATTGACTAACAAGTGATATTCATATGTATTTTTGTATCTTAATGTTACATTTATCTCTAACATAAATGAAAATATCAAATGGGGTCTATATGAGAACCTTATTTTCTCACCAATTCCAACCATTGGATACAAGAATTTGGCAAAAATCAAACAAAACATTCTTTGAGAATTGTACACAGAGCTGAAGATAAAGGATAATATCACCAGCACAATGTTTACAACCCCTTGAGTATACGAGGAAGAGATCTGTCTTCCTGATCTTCAAAATGATGGCTAACCCTGAACCAGCCTGCTGCAGGTGACAAACCGCTGGTCCCAACCCACGTGGCCCACAACAGCTCTCATAATCATCACATAACCCACATGTGGAAGGCTCTCGGCCAGCAGCACCTCCCAGATGGAAGGCCTTTATGGGCACATGTGATTTCTGACTTCACTTTCCATACATTGTTGTTCAGTTTGTAACGTACTCAGTGGCGATGGTAAGGACGCATAATTTATCATTTTACTTACATCTGTCTTGCCTTCTCTTTTGTCTTTACCAACTCCTTGTCTTCCTCATTTTAATGTCGCCTCTGAACTATATCAGTAATGAGGCCATGACATTTTCTATTAAAATCCATAGTTTAGACTTTGTTTGGCCTAATTTAAATGCTGACCTTGTGGACCCATATTAATTAGTCTGAATGGCCAAATCCCCTGTCAATTATGCAAATGTAGAAATTTCAGGTTGAGTTACTTTATGTTAAGGTTAAGATGGAAAAAAATATGATAAATGTGACTAACTTGTGATCTTACAATAAAATTATTTCTTACCATTCATGGTATCATGAATTCAGAAATGTTTCCACTTTGTTTTATTCTAAGTTCAGACATTTGTATCACTACTGGCATGCGTTTTAAATGGTTTGTTTTAGTCCTTATCTGTGTGTGTGTGTGTGTGTGTGTGTGTGTCTGTGTATGTGTCTGTGTGTGTGTGTACGTGTGTGTGTGCGTGTGTGTGTGTCTGTGTGTGTCTGTGTGTCTGTGTGTGTGTCTGTGTGTGTGTCTGTGTGTGTCTGTGTGTGTGTGTCTGTGTGTCTGTGTGTGTCTGTGTGTGTGTGTGTCTGTGTGTCTGTGTGTGTGTGTGTGTGTGTGTGTGTGTGTGTGTCTGTGTGTGTGTGTGTGCCACATATGTATAAGTTCCTGTTGGCTCCTCTGGAGCTGGAGCTACAGATGGCTGTGAGCAAACCAATGCAGATGCTGGAGACTGGATTCATGGCCTCTGGAAGAGCAGCCCATGCTCTTGAGCTTTGAACCGTGGGTTTTTAAAAATATTGCACATTAATGGTAAATTGGGTCTCTATGAGGGAAACTTTTCTTTGTGTAATGGTGAACCAATTTAGTTAATTTTAGTTGCTTTGGTTCCTTTTATCGAAATGTATAATGAGTTTGTGTTAATTATCTCGTATGGAGTATCTCTTAAACTTCGAGATGGACTCAGGACCAAAATTTCATTTTAAAATTAAATCTTTATAATTTCAGCATCAAGTTAGAAGTGATTGTTAGATCCCTAAGATATCCATAATGTGGCTTTAACAGTTCTCCTGACAGTAACCAAAGTTCTGATTTCTAGAGCAAGCGGGAGAAGGATGGGAGAGCAAATGATAAGAGACAGGGGTCAGGGTATAGAGGGAACAAAGATGTATGAACCAAAGTAGAGGAAATGAAAGGGAAGGACCAGAGAGCCTTGTCCAGGCTGTGCTCTGTGAAAGGGGGGGGGGGACCAGAGAGCCTTGTCCAGGCTGTGCTCTGTGAAAGGAGGGGAGGGACCAGAGAGCCTTGTCCAGGCTGTGCTCTGTGAAAGGGGGGGGGGGGCAGAGAGCCTTGTCCAGGCTGTGCTCTGTGAAAGGGGGGGGGAACCAGAGAGCCTTGTCCAGGCTGTGCTCTGTGAAAGGGGGGACCAGAGAGCCTTGTCCAGGCTGTGCTCTGTGTAAGGGGGGGACCAGAGAGCCTTGTCCAGGCTGTGCTCTGTGAAAGGGGGGGCAGAGAGCCTTGTCCAGGCTGTGCTCTGTGAAAGAGGGGGGAACCAGAGAGCCTTGTCCAGGCTGTGCTCTGTGAAAGGGGGGGACCAGAGAGCCTTGTCCAGGCTGTGCTCTGTGAAAGGGGGGGGACCAGAGAGCCTTGTCCAGGCTGTGCTCTGTGAAAGGGGGGGGCAGAGAGCCTTGTCCAGGCTGTGCTCTGTGAAAGGGGGGGACCAGAGAGCCTTGTCCAGGCTGTGCTCTGTGAAAGGGAGGGGGGAACCAGAGAGCCTTGTCCAGGCTGTGCTCTGTGAGAGGGAGGGGGGAACCAGAGAGCCTTGTCCAGGCTGTGCTCTGTGAAAGGGGGGGACCAGAGAGCCTTGTCCAGGCTGTGCTCTGTGAAAGGGGGGGACCAGAGAGCCTTGTCCAGGCTGTGCTCTGTGAAAGGGGGTGGGGACCAGAAAAGAACCTTGCCTGGAGCAGCGCTTTGTGCAAAAGTTTGAGGGTAAGTGTGTGGTTGTCTGGTTTTCACTTATGTGCCTTCTCTTAGAACCTCAAGGCCTTCTTCAGTGTTAAGGTTCCACCCAGTCCTTGACATTCTACCTTTCCAATATCCATAAATACACTTTTAAAATGCCAATTTCTCAATGCATTTGTTCTTCACAACTTTTTGGAAAATATTGGCCTGAGTGAATTTGTCATTTAGAGGAATTTAGGTCCTCAAACCTCTGAAATCTATCATTTTTGACTCAGGGAATTCCAGGCAATGTCACAAAATGAAGAGGAAAAGGAAAAAGGGGCCCAGTGGCTCCTAATCTGTAGTTTCACTTAGAAGTCAGAAGTCAATTTTGAGTTGTTCTGAGGAGTGTGAAGAATGTAGTCCTGCCCATTCCACCTGGGACGTGAACCATCCCCTTGCCTGTCACAGAAACACTAGATACACTCCCAACCATCAGGCACTTAGTGGCTTGTCTGTTATTAAACCGACTGCTATTGTGACTACCATGTTAGTATTCAGAAGTCCGTGTTTTACTCCATAATCACCATCACACACAAAGCAGCAATGCTGGCAATCTGGCTACACCAAAGAGAAGCCATCGTCATGGAAGGAGTGAGCACTGTGTAATAGTGTGTGAGAGCATGTTGGCATAACTTTCTTACAGTATGTTACAATTTTTGTTAGTCCCACAGTGATCTTAATTTATAAGTCAGATTTTTGTCATAAGTCTCTTACATTTAGGAAAAATACCGTAGGCACCAGGTTTAGTACTGTTGGCTCAATAAGGCATCAGCGGGGTCCTGGAATGTACCCACACAGGTAAGGGAGGATTACCGTATTCTGAAAAAAGATCCCTTCCTTGGGGCCATGTCTCTACTGGGCTCCAATAAAAAGTGCCTGCTGGGCACTGCTTTCTCCCCTTCTAACCCGGCATCTCTCCACAGGCTGACAGTTGTTAAGACCTAGCTTCTCGCTGGCCCTCAGGACATGTCTCAGGAGTCAAACAGATCCCAGCACTGGAAGTGGAGCAGAGGAAACTGGCCGCTCTTAGGTGTGACTTAGTTGTAAATGGAGGCCGAGAGAGGGAATAAGGACGCCTGTCTCATGGCCTTTTTCCCAGATTCCTTCTTCAAATGGTCTGTCAGTTTTTGAGAGTTCCTGGTAGGTGGATGCTAGTAGATGATGGTGACAATGTAGCTTTTGTTGTTTGGCATTGGGGAAGCTTTAAAGTAAGAAAAATCAGGAAAGTCACTGGTGAGGCTAGAAATGTTATCAATACTGTATGCCTTTAAAGATGAGTCCCTGTTGAAAAGAGCCACATCTAAGAATGAGATGAACATACATGTTTGCCAGCCTTTGTAAAAGGAACTGCCTTCCCTTCTGTGGTGGATGAGCAAGCTCTGCTCCTGGGAGGGATGCTTGGACTCAGCATTGATGCGAAGCCTCTTCAGCCCACAGATAGCCAGGTACTCGGTGGGGAGGGTGTTGGAACCACACAAGGAAAGCTTCAAGTCTCGGACCAGAGTGAACTTCAGCAGGTGGCCCAATGTGGACGTATCTGTGAACCAGATGGTCAGATGGTCATGATAGCTGGTTTGCTGCATGGCCAAAGGAAGGACAGATTTACAGCTGCACATCAAGTTGGCCAAACTGTAGTCACAGTCTCTGATGTCTACAGGGCAGCTGCAGTTCCGAATGGTACTTCCCTTTGTGAAAATCAGTGTGCTGTTCTTCTGAACTTTTGTGAAATGGCCCAGCGCAAAGATGCCTAGTGCTCCGAACAGAAGCAGGCAGAGGCTGGAAGGTGGTGTCATTCTTGTCCAGCATGGACTGGTGTGTTCCTGTTTCTCCTTCATGAGCCAGTTCAGAGGAAGTCACCTGAAAGGAATCCTGAAGCTTTATTATCACAGCCTCCTTGGAATGCTCACCCTGCTGGGAACACATCCCAAACCATCAGCTGTAAACTTTCCTGTCCTGCAGCTCGGATTGAGACAAGCAGTGCTTTTACCTTGGCACTTCATGAGAAGCAGCAGCCAGACTTCTGAATTCTGCTCACTTGAGGCATAAAACTCCCAGAGATATGTGCTGACAGCAAGACTAACGTGCCAAGGGAGCTGGGGTGATGTCAGCAAAGAGGCTACCACATTCTGTCGACTGCAGGGAGACTTGGAGTTACTTCAGTGAGCACACCCTGCCGACACCCAGTTACTGCCTACCTGGACTTGTGCAACCCAGAGCAAGCACGTGCCCTTCTCCCACTCTGGATCTGACTTCCTGGAGGTCAAAGGCAAGCAGTTCTTAGTAAAGTCCCCTGCCCACATGCTCCCTGGCTGCCCACACGCTCCCTGGCTGCCCACCCACGCTCCCTGGCTGCCCACACGCTCCCTGGCTGCCCACACGCTCCCTGGCTGCCCACACGCTCCCTGGCTGCCCACCCACGCTCCCTGGCTGCCCACCCACTCTCCCTGGCTGCCCACCCACACTCCCTGGCTACCCACCCACGCTCCCTGGCTGCCCACCCATGCTCCCTGGCTGCCCATATGCTCCCTGGCTGCCCACCCACTCTCCCTGGCTGCCCACCCACTCTCCCTGGCTGCCCACCCATGCTCCCTGGCTGCCCACCCATGCTCCCTGGCTGCCCACACGCTCCCTGGCTGCCCACCCATGCTCCCTGGCTGCCCACCCATGCTCCCTGGCTGCCCACACGCTCCCTGGCTGCCCACCCACGCTCCCTGGCTACCCACCCACGCTCCCTGGCTGCCCACCCATGCTCCCTGGCTGCCCACACACACACACACACACACACGCTCCCTGGCTGCCCACCCATGCTCCCTGGCTGCCCACCCACGCTCCCTGGCTGCCCACACGCTCCCTGGCTGCCCACCCATGCTCCCTGGCTGCCCACACGCTCCCTGGCTGCCCACACGCTCCCTGGCTGCCCACCCACTCTCCCTGGCTGCCCACCCACTCTCCCTGGCTGCCCACCCATGCTCCCTGGCTGCCCACACGCTCCCTGGCTGCCCACCCACACACGCTGTCTAACCAGCACAATGTGAACAGCCATGAAACATTTAATGGTAAGCTTCCTTACAAACCTCATCTCTGCCAACACAGTAATTCCTTCTCTGGTCCTACAAAGTACTCATGTACCAGAGTCCATTGTAACTATGTGAAGGGACGATAAAAAGACTAACCAGCCACCAATTTTAATCTATTATCTGCTTCTATCCCAGAACAAATCTTATGACTCAATTTTGTCAAAAATATTTTTGTGGGGTCTCAAAACAAAGGAATATATAAGCACTGAATAAATAAACTGGGGAAGAAAATTGGGAAACCTTTGTATTTTAAAGAGTACCTGGGGAAAATGACTGGCCAGGCGTATAATTGATGACGCTCCCTCTTGTGGTGTCTCTATAGGAAAACAAGCTTTGTGGCAGAAGGCGTCAGATTTCAGTTTTGCAAAAACAACTGAAGTTTCTCCTGACTTACCTAACAGTTAAAGACAAGATAAGCACTGTGCTTACTGGATGGGGTGAGACTTGGTATACATGACAGGGAAGGTCGGAGCTGTGGGCAGGGCCACCGTAAAAAGGAATGGGGACGCCAGGGAAGGTTATTCTGAGGTGCTAAATGTATGTCCAAAGAAGATGATGACAGCAGGAAGGGGGGACACTGAGGGTGCAAGGTGAGGCCACAGGCACCAAGAAACTGGAAGGAGGCAACGCTGAAAATGCCAGGGCTCCGACAGACAGGCACAGGCTACAGGGAGAGTAGAAATGGGCTCAGCCAAGTCAAGAACTGGAGGAAGGCACTGGCAGCAACTGTCACACAGCCACCCAGTCAGTTCACACCTACTGTGTTAACACAGTCATCCAGTCAGTTCACACCTACAGTGTACTAACACAGCCATCCAGTCAGTTCAGTTCACACCTACTGTGTTAACACAGCCACCCAGTCAGTTCACACTACAGTGTGTTAACACACCATCCAGGCAGTTCACACTACAGTGTGTTAACACAGCCATCCAGTCAGTTCACACTACAGTGTGCTAACAGCCATTCAGTCAGTTCACACCTACAGTGTGTTAACACAGCCATTCAGTCAGTTCACACCTACAGTGTACTAACACAGCCATCCTGTCAGTTCACACCTACTGTGTTAACACAGCCACCCAGTAAGTTCACACCTACTGTGTGTTAACACAGCCATCCAGTCAGTTCACACCTACAGTGTACTAACACAGCCATCCCGTCAGTTCACACCTACTGTGTTAACACAGCCACCCAGTCAGTTACCTACAGTGTACTAACACAGCCATCCCGTCAGTTCACACCTACAGTGTACTAACACAGCCACCCAGTCAGTTCACACCTACAGTGTACTAACACAGCCATCCCGTCAGTTCACACCTACAGTGTACTAACACAGCCACCCAGTCAGTTCACACCTACAGTGTACTAACACAGCCATCCCGTCAGTTCACACCTACAGTGTACTAACACAGCCATCCCGTCAGTTCACACCTACAGTGTACTAACACAGCCATCCCGTCAGTTCACACCTACAGTGTACTAACACAGCCATCCCGTCAGTTCACACCTACAGTGTACTAACACAGCCATCCCGTCAGTTCACACCTACAGTGTACTAACACAGCCATCAGGCAGTTCACACCTACTGTGTTAACACAGCCACCCAGTCAGTTCACACCTGTGTTAACACAGCCATCCAGTCAGTTCACACCTACAATGTACTAACACAGCCATCCAGTCAGTTCACACCTACAGTGTACTAACACAGCCATCCAGTCAGTTCACACCTACTGTGTTAACACAGCCACCCAGTAAGTTCACACCTACTGTGTGTTAACACAGCCATCCAGTCAGTTCACACCTACAGTGTACTAACACAGCCATCAGGCAGTTCACACCTACTGTGTTAACACAGCCACCCAGTAAGTTCACACCTACTGTGTGTTAACACAGCCATCCCGTCAGTTCACACCTACAGTGTACTAACACAGCCATCCAGGCAGTTCACACCTACAGTGTACTAACACAGCCATCCCGTCAGTTCACACCTACAGTGTACTAACACAGCCATCAGGCAGTTCACACCTACTGTGTTAACACAGCCACCCAGTCAGTTCACACCTGTGTTAACACAGCCATCCAGTCAGTTCACACCTACAATGTACTAACACAGCCATCCAGTCAGTTCACACCTACAATGTACTAACACAGCCATCCAGTCAGTTCACACCTACAATGTACTAACACAGCCATCCAGTCAGTTCACACCTACAGTGTACTAACACAGCCATCCCGTCAGTTCACACCTACTGTGTTAACACAGCCACCCAGTCAGTTACCTACAGTGTACTAACACAGCCATCCCGTCAGTTCACACCTACAGTGTACTAACACAGCCATCCCGTCAGTTCACACCTACAGTGTACTAACACAGCCATCCAGGCAGTTCACACCTACAGTGTACTAACACAGCCATCCCGTCAGTTCACACCTACAGTGTACTAACACAGCCATCAGGCAGTTCACACCTACAGTGTGTTAACACAGCCACCCAGTCAGTTCACACCTACAGTGTACTAACACAGCCATCCAGTCAGTTCACACCTACAGTGTGTTAACACAGCCATCCAGTCAGTTCACACCTACAGTGTGTTAACACAGCCATCCAGTCAGTTCACACCTACAGTGTGTTAACACAGCCATCCAGTCAGTTCACACCTACAGTGTACTAACACAGCCATCCAGTCAGTTCACACCTACAGTGTGTTAACACAGCCATCCAGTCAGTTCACACCTACAGTGTGTTAACATAGCCATCCAGTCAGTTCACACCTACAGTGTGTTAACACAGCCATCCAGTCAGTTCACACCTACAGTGTACTAACACAGCCATCCAGTCAGTTCACACCTACAGTGTGTTAACACAGCCATCCAGTCAGTTCACACCTACTGTGTGTTAACACAGCCATCCAGTCAGTTCACACCTAGTGTGTTAACACAGCCATCCAGTCAGTTCACACCTACAGTGTGTTAACACAGCCATCCAGTCAGTTCACACCTACAGTGTACTAACACAGCCACCCAGTCAGTTCACACCTGTGTTAACACACCATCCAGGCAGTTCACACCTACAGTGTGTTAACACAGCCATCCAGTCAGTTCACACCTACAGTGTACTAACACAGCCACCCAGTCAGTTCACACCTACAGTGTGTTAACACAGCCACCCAGGCAGTTCACACCTACAGTGTGTTAACACACCATCCAGGCAGTTCACACCTGTGTTAACACACCACCCAGTCAGTTCACACCTACAGTGTGTTAACACAGCCATCCAGTCAGTTCACACCTACAGTGTACTAACACAGCCACCCAGTCAGTTCACACCTACAGAGTGTTAACACAGCCACCCAGTCAGTTCACACCTACAGTGTGTTAACACAGCCACCCAGTCAGTTCACACCTACAGTGTGTTAACACAGCCACCCAGTCAGTTCACACCTAGTGTGTTAACACAGCCATCCCATCAGCTCACACCTACAGTGTGTTAACACACCACCCAGGCAGTTCCAGTCAGTTTACCTCTACAGTTCATCAGTTGGTGGGCACTTTGCTAGCCCTAAAGAACAGCTTAGACTTCAGACCCCTCAGGGTTCTGCCTTCATGGAGCTTTTGTTCTAATGAACTTGACTCTTCTTCTTCCCTGTGACATCAGAGCCCATGGCCAAGCCAGACCTACATGGGAGGACCCAGAGCTGTGGCAATGGGGAACAAGGAGGGAGCCTGGTCAGAAGTCAGGCAGGTGCTGTGCACCAAGCCCTGGGCCGGGCCAAGCGGAAGAAACAACTATCCACGGCAGCTGCGTGCTGCCTTCCAGGCCTTGTGCTCAGTGGTAGAGATGAACAGCACCAAACTGGGACTCGTTCCCAGACCACAGAGATGGCTGTAAAGACGCAGCAGAGGGGTGACTGGCTTTGCTGCAGGACTGGACACGATTTTTGTAGTGTCTTGTGTTTGTTTTGAAGCACACATAGGAGATTCTGAAAGTTTATTAAAAGGTGTATTTGTGAGTAAAACGCTCTGAGAAACTTGGGGGCCAGTGTGTTTCGTGGACAAGAGGCTTGCCTGATTTAAATGTCATCAGAAGGTAAAGGTGACTGACTACCCCACTTTGTAAGGACAGGAGGGACTTTGTCAACTACAAGATCATTTTAGACAATAGTTGTCCCAGATTCTATGAGGTTTCTGGGACTCCACATCTCAGTAACCTTGTGCTCACAACACTAGGAATACTGTGAATATCACTGGCTCTCTCTGACCCCTGCCTAAAAGAGACAGTCACAGGGACAGGGGTGGTAAGAGTACATCTATGCATCAGCCACAACCTGGGAAGACGTGGCTGTCATTTGTCAGGTGCCCATACTGTGCAGGGCATGCAGGGAAGAGAAGGGACAGGGAGGGAAAAGATGGCTGTTTGCTGGAAAATGGATGCCAGCAGTTTCCATGGAGATTTGGGACTCTCTTTACAATGGTTAGGGCCTGACCAGGCACTCGGACATTCCCTGCCCCTAGACACCAGGAAGCCCAAAGGCCAGGAGTTGCTGGAAGCTTCACTAAGGGTGTACAGGTTGGGGCAAATGTCCTGCTATTTCATCCCAATTCCACTCATTCCTCCTCCAGCTTTCCAGGAATTTCTTTCTGCATGTTTGTTAAACACAGACTATGAAGACCCTAGCTTCCCTGTGTGGTCACTAGTTTGTGTCCAGGCTATAAACAGAATGGCCACAACGAAATTACATTGCCTACATTTTAGGGTAGCACACAAGGGGGTCCTACTATGACAGAGGGACAAATGCTCCACAGCAGAGCCAAGAGGGGGTGAATACTGAGAAAAAGACATGTCCTGTCAACATGGTCAGAGGGTTCCAGCCCAACAGCACCTCTGGGCTCTCCCTCCCCACTGCCACCTCTACTACAGTAGTCTCGGTTTTCTCTGTCCTCTGAGATTTTCCAAATTCTCTTCATTCTCTGCTGATTTTATGGGTATTTTTCCTTTTTTCCTCACTTTGGAAATAGTCCCCTCCTCAGAATCAGAGTAGGAAGAGACAAGGGAGGTGTGTAAAAACATGTGTGTGTTCAAATGCCATAAACTCATTGTGTATAATTAATATACACCATGACTTATCAAAGCAACATAACTAGATTAGGAAAACACCACTATTTAAAATGGCTTCTCTTAGATTTATGGGGGTTACATATATGCAATATTAAGCATAGCATGCTTCTTTTTCAAAAGAAAAGAGGAAATATTCCCTTGCTCAAATATCA
This sequence comes from Onychomys torridus, assembly GCF_903995425.1. Classification (NCBI taxonomy): domain Eukaryota; kingdom Metazoa; phylum Chordata; class Mammalia; order Rodentia; family Cricetidae; genus Onychomys; species Onychomys torridus. The sequence goes on from NC_050454.1 coordinate 68,165,450, forward strand.
CCTCCTCAGTGAAGCGTATTCAGTGTCTTCAAACCCAAGGTGTAGTTACACACAGGCTTAATGCGCTGTACCAATAGTCACTTGGAATTGTGGCAGTCTACTGTGATTAGTGGCCTAAAGGTGTTTTCTAGTGGAGAGGCCCCCCGACCCTGATGAAAGGGCTCTTGTTTGCCTTTGTGTTTTGTTTCTAGTGAGGTGCTTTGCATCTAGCAAGGACTCAAACCAGTTGTAGCGATTGAGTGGAAGACCGCAGCTCAGCAAATGGCAGCTACAGGAAGCCAGCTCAGACTACTGGAGTGAAAACGATTGGTTGACATGTCTAAAGAGTTGTGGAAGCATTTTAAGCACGCCTTGATCCTGTTGCTCAGGACGGTAGGTTTTCCAGCTTCCGTCTTCCTCCGCCATGGGCGGGATTCTCAGACAAGCTCATACCTTCTAGGGACAAGATGTGTTAGAGACAGCTTTTCTTTTAGCTGAGCAGCTACAGAGGGATATGTATTTTCAGCATTCGAAACCATACGTTGAAGAGACCTCCCCCCACCTGACTGTCTTTCAGGGTTCCCAATAGAGACAAAAATGTGTCCTCTCCTGAGTCAGACGCTCCACCCTGGGGCCGATGAGTAGGATAAGGGACTCCAGCAGTAGACTTGGGGAGGTGGGGGGATAGAAGGCAGGCTGCACAACTGGAAATCAAAGAGCAGTACCAGAGAAAGGGTAACAGACCCTGTGTGCCCTCAAAACTCGTGTGCAGGCTGACCAGCCGACCCTCAAGCTCTCAGCAAGCACTGGTAAAATGTGTGCCAGTCATGTGGGGACACGCTCCATCCTGTGGCTCGTTGCCAAGAGTTCATGCCTCAGTGGGTCTCTAATGGGGTGGTGGTAGAGGCAGTGGGCCTTTTAGAGGCAGAACTGCCTGGAGATCATTAGGCCACTGAGAGTTCTCAGGTAGCACTGCCAGGCTTGTTGGATTCTGATTGGTTCTGGGGAGAGGGCTGTTAAAAAGGAAGGAGTCTAACCGCCTCTCAGTTCTGGCTTTTTCTCACCACAGTCTCTCTCCCACATGCTTCCACCATGAGGCCAGTTGCCATGGGGCGCTTACAAGAGCTAGTGCAGTGCTACTGTATTTTTAGCCTTCAGAACTGTAAGGTAAAGACACCCTTTTTTCTTTATAAACCTCTCAGCCTCAGGTATTTCCTTATAGTAATGGAAAACAAACTAATAGACTTTGTGGGATGGATTTGGTGTCCTCTTTATTGCATGACCCTTCACTTTCACTTCCTCAGAATCTTCAAATGCTTTTGCAGTAACACTTTGGGAACTACATTCGTGATAGACTTCTTTGCTAGCTCCCCAAATACTGACTTAAAATGTGTTTCTTGGGGTCCTGGGCCCTGCTTGTTCCCTGCGTTTATCTTCAGTACCCCAGCTCAGGCTGGAGCCCTTATCAACCTCTGGCTCTTGCATCTCCCCCTCTTTCTTTACTGGGGTCATTTCCCAGTTCCTTTCCATTTTTGAATAAAAATCCCTTCTGACTTCAAATTAAATATACTTCTGAAATAAACTTTTAGATCACATTTGATTTTTAATTGTTGCAATGATTTGAAGAATGGTACTGCATTTCTCCAGGCATACTTCTGCCCTCTACATTCATTAAGTTTACAGAACTCAAAACATCATTATTTACAACATTCCAAGTATGTTTGGGGTGCATGGTCCAGAAGCTCTCCTCCCTCATACACAGTATCTTCTCACAAATGTAACTCCTCCAGTTTAAGACTTTTGGAGCCAAGTCTAAACATGCTCTAAACCCTGGGCGTAACCCTAGATTGAGAAGGAATCTCTGTGGCATTTGTGCTGAAGCAAGTGATGTCCGTATCTACTTAATTCAAAAGTCTTTGCCTGCACACAGCTCGTCTCTCAGACTAGTTGCTACCAAGAATTCTTCAGCTAAGTCTCAGTAGTACCTCAGACTTTACAATCTCGACAGTGGTTTAAAGTCTCAGATCTCATGAGTGGACACAGTGTTTATCACTCTGCTAGAGCTTTTCATGTCGGCTGATGTTCTCTGAATTTTTGTCATCCCCTCACTCATCTGCCTGCTGACGTGGGTACAGAAAGTCCTCTGCCCATCAGTACCCCAGCCTCTTTTCTCCCCTCCTGGCATGCCTGGCTTCTTGTCTAAGTTCCCTTTAATGGTACGATGCTATGCGACTGACTTCCGATCGACTGAATAGAGAAGAAAATTCTGAGGAAGACTCAAGAGCTCTAGAAGATGTCAAAACTACCAAGAAAAGCTTGAGTCTCAGATGACTGTGGAGAGGATCACGCCCCTCCTTAAATGACACTGGGCTGTGATGTAAAGACACTGCTGTAAGCTACAGGTGTTTTGGACCTTTGCACACAGGTGCCAATCTCAGAGCAGATATGGCACCAATTGATGATGCCATTGTTTACAGCTGAGATCCTCTTTTCCCAGACAATGATGGACCAATATTTAGAGGGTGTTTACTCGATATCAGACTAACATAAAACACTCTAATCATGGGAGTCCAAAAGAAAGGAGGTACCACACATCCTTCACAGATCTTGATGTTTCCCAAGGAACAATGCACTTTAGGAAACAGCAGCCAGGCAGTCTGTGAGAAGATGAGCCTTTGGTAGCACTCGCTAAAGATGCAGATGAAGGGTTGGGGATTTAGCTCAGTGGTAGAGCGCTCGCCTAGCAAGCACAAGGCCCTGGGTTCGATCCTCAGCTCAAAAAAAAAAAAAGATGCAGATGAAGCATTGGGGTGGGCACTGTTTGGACTTTGGGAAGACGGGGGCTAGGTTAGGAGAGACATGCAGTGCGGAGAATAACAAGTTCCTGGTGTGTTCAGATCACATCACGCATCAGATGTCCTGGGCCCATGGCCTGAGAGCATACACAGTGCAAGTGTAGACAGGACCTGGCTGGCCAAGCTGAGAGATTTACATTTTATGCTGACAGCAGTTTGGTCTCCAAACTAGTCTAAAATCATCTCATCAATAAATAAATACAAAAAAAAAAAAGGAAAATGTTCTCAAATAGATATGATACTTTATTTACAAAGACCATCCACATATTGTCTATACTGTAAACAATACCCAAATGGATTTTAAAAATTTGAGATAAGAAAATGAAAGTTTTCGTGTCTCCATCTGCATCCCTCTGGCTTGGCCTGTGTACTTTTCTCAGTGTCCACACCCCTTTGGAGCTTCTCTGAAAGAGGCAAACATGGACTGGTAAGGTGTGTAGCAGGGGAGAGATCTGTGTTTAAGGAAGGTAGCTGAAGCTGCCAGTAGAGACGGAACCGAGGGAGGAGATGTGTCCTGAGGAAGGGACCATTTTGCATTTTTCTTTTTAGCTTTACATCTTTCCATTATTCTGACTCTTAGCTCTAGGCGCTCTAGTTAGATCTGTTCCAATACCTGGAATCCTTGAGGAGTGGATAGACCCAAGAGATCAGGCTTTAGGAGATGGGGCTGAAGATAAAGCTCCTTCTTCCTGTGGGTATGTGTCTGATACACACACCTGAATTCCTCAAAGGGAACCAGAGGTGTAGGAAGCAAGAGTCCGAATGGGAATAATGGAAGCTGCTCAGCTCTTAATATCTCACTCTTAATATCTCAGCATAACTGGGCTAGAAACTCTACTTCAAGAGCCACGTGTCCTGCTCCCCTTGGCTAAGAGAAGGGCAGAGTTCAATTCTCTCAGAGACAGGAGATTCTGGGAAGTTTGGCGAATGGACAGCAAGCCAAGCTGCTAATGAAGACTAGCTATTAACGAGCTGTGAAAAGAGTAAACCATGTCTCCTGTTGATGTTCTTTCATAGAAGGAGTGGGTGAGAAGGGCCATCAGATCTCATCAGAGAGTTCAGCTTCTCCCTCCTGTCCCTCCAGGCCAGCTATATACAGTTCTTACCTGAGCTTCATGGGGTCCCATGGTCTTGGTAGGTGCTAGAGTACAGAGTGTGGAAGGCTAACTAAAGGGGAGAATCCATCTATGCAGCTTTGGGGATGTTATCATGCATGCTGGAATGGGACTTTTCAGTGATGTTTTGAGGTCACCCATGTCCCTGTATGTGACTCCTTGGAACCCATCCTCTATACGAACAGAAGTCCCTGAACTTTCTACAAGGCTGATTACTTGATTAGAAAGATTCTAAAACCTTTTAGAAGGTATTAACAGACCACTAGCTTCCACCACAAAGATGCCAAGAATGTCATCAGATAGCATCAAAGGCCTGTAGCAGAGATTTTCCCACTTTGCTGTAACCTCTCTTAGTTGGGGTTTCTATTGCTGTGAAGAGACCCCCATGACCACGACAACTCTTGTAAAGGAAAACATTCAATTGAGGCTATATTACAGTTTCAGGTGGTTTAGTGCATTATTGTCATGGTGGAAAGCATGGCAACATGCATGCAGACATGGTGCTGGAGAGGTAGCTGAGAGTTGCTGGTGCCTGTGTCAGAGGAACAGCAGGTGCCAATTGAAGTTCAAGGTGTCAGCCCACCAGGAGGCAACTCCCTGATGGATGAATCTTGGATAGGCAAGGCCTGAGACCACAGACTCCAGAGTGACCTTTGCTTCTGCTGTGCCTTTACATGTTTGCTGCTGCTGTCTTTCTCTGGTATCTGGCATGGGTTGAACGGGTATGGGGAGAGCCCCACTGCCTGTAATGTAGTGTGTTTGTCTCATGGAAACATCCTATTCTACTGGGGATTTTTGCCTATGGACTATTATGAAGATGATTTTTCTTAAGCTGTACAGAGTTTTGACGATAAAAAAATAAAACAAGGAAGTGTCACACAGCTAGAACACATGAGTTTCTAATGAGGAGCTATATAGAATGTGGCTTAGGTTAATAATTAAGAAAAACAATTGCATCCTAGTAGCCCAACTAGCTTAAATTCTTTTAATCTTAAGGTTGGGAGATGTGTTCACAGGTTTCAGAGTGCATCATAGGTGAAACAAGGCTTTGAAAATAACTCAAAATTAGACTAAGATATTTTGTCAAATAGCTTTGAGGGTAAAAACACACACACACACACACACACACACACACACACACACACAAACAAACAAACAAAAACAAAAACAAAAAACAAACAAACAAACAAACCCAAGAAGATAATCTAAAGTTTTAGAGAGGCACATAGTTGAATGAGAAATTCTTTAGGGTCAGGGAACAAGAACAAAGCAGTCCAATTATTATTAGCTGATGTGCCTTTCTTGCTAGGTTTTGATGACCAAAAATGATGATTTACTCCTTGTTCCTATTTTTGGCCTCAATCTCCTGATATAAAAAACTATTAATGAGTGGGTACATACCCTTAAGATTTAAAGTAGAGCTGAGTGATTATTTTTCATATATAAAAGTTTAGGTTTGTGAATCCTTTAAGATTTCTTATAAGATTACCTTTCAAGATAAGTAATAAAGTAATTGGCCCTTTCTTTGTAACTGTAAAATGCAGCCTGTCAGTAAAAGACCTGAGAAGAATATCTTGCTTGCCTACACAGTTAGTCCATAACAAGTTGCTTGGGTATGAATGTACGTGTGTTCTTGGGATAATTTCTTTATCACTTGTAATACTTTAAATGTTTGATCATGTAAGGGATATGGAAAACATGTTGTCTTTTATTGTTTGTTTTGTATTCATTGTAATCATTTCACTTGAGAAACAGAATACAACCACACTGTAATTTTTATATTGCCTGAAAGATTTTGTTGGGTTATATAAGCTGTAAAGGAAAAAAACAAAGAGTTAAAATGAGCTAGAAGGAAAACATCAAGAATGAGAGAACTAGAAGGAAAAAATCAAGAATAAAGATAGAGTTAGAAGGAAAACATTAAGAAGAGGAAAGAAAACACCAGGAAAATAAAGAATAAAGAGAATACAGAAGAATAAAGAATAAAGAAGGAAACCATCAAGAGAGTGTGAGTCTCTTTTTCCCTAAACCCTCAGATAAAAATGTCATAGTGCGTGCCAACTCTGTGGATTCCCTTTGAGCCTTGTGCTGCTGGGGCTAGTCCCCAGGCAGTGATAGAGAGTTCTACATTTTGATCCACAGGCAACAGGAATGACCTTTGACATACTTCTTTCAGCACTACCACAACTACTCCAACAAGGCCACACCTCCTAGTAATGCATTCCCTGTGAGATAATGGGGGCCAATTACATTCAAACTACTACATTCCACTCCTTGCCCCTGCTGCAGATATTGATCTGTATAAATAAAATGCTGATTGGCCAGTAGCCAGGCAGGAAGTATAAGCAGGACAAGGAGAGAGGAGAATTCTGGGAAGTGGAAAGCCAAAGAGAGAGACACCGCCAGCCACTGTCATGAGAAGCAACATGTAAAGACACCGGTAAGCCACAAGCCATGTGGCAAAGTATAGACTAACAGAAATGGGTTATTTTAAGATAGAAGAAGTAGATAACAAGAAGCCTGCCACGGCCATACAGTTTGTAAGCAATATAAGCATCTGAATGGTTATTTTATACATGGGTTGTGGGACCGCAGGGGCTTGCTGGCACCTGGAAAGAAGATCTCTAGCTACAAATGGCACCCAACGTGTTGGCTAGAGTTTCCACCTAAAACCTGAGAAAAAAAGATTCTAAAACAGAGCTAAAAACATCTTCCTAGTTGTTTCTGCCGGTTTGAGCTACTATGGCGGGTTCCTGGCATGTGTGTCTGACCCGCAGTGTGGCGGGAATGAGGAGTCTACAAGCGGCACTTTACTCTGCTGTGTGGTAGATTTAGCCTTTGCTAGTTTAAAAAAAAAAAAAAAAAAAAAAAAAAAAAAAAAAAAAAGGTTTCTGGGCTATGCACTGCTTTGATAGAACTGCTTCTGATAGTTGATGGTACACATGGCTCCAGACCCAGAGCTGGTGGTAAACTGTACCACCACCACTTTGGGAAGCTGAGGTGGGTGGAGCATTTCAGTCTTACAAAGATGGATATTACACAGAGAATCTGGTTTATGTTGTCTTTGGAATTTTTAACTACAAAAAAAGATTTGATCATAAAAGCTGTTAAATTAAATAAATATGTAAATTTTAAAGGTACTTTGACTTCAAAATTTGGATATAAGGATATGTTGCTTTGGAAAAGAGTCTCTGCTTTTGTTTCCACAGAAGCCAGAGGCTGTGGATTTGTTCCAGATTAAGATATATCAGGTTTGACCAGCCAAGACCACCTGAAAGGTCTCTGATGACACCATGGCCCAGATGATCCAACATCCAGAATGGTTTCAAGGCAACTGGCTCAGAGGTTTACCCTCACGGACTACTCCATAATCCTAAAATTTTCTTTATGTTCCCATAAGATACAGCGCCCCCCTCCAGCAGGAAGTAGTAAGAAAAACTACGCCCAAATTCCCCAAATTATCAACCTGGCTTTGGAGATGGAATTGGCTCACTTCTTCTCTAAACCCAGACATATTTCTAAAAGAAAGGGTTAAGAGATTTTTGTGTCCCAAATCAGAAGAGCCCTCTGGTGTGGGACAGAAAAAAACCAATATTTTTATTTAAAGCAGGTTGATTATAAATGCGATCTCTTTCTAAAGAAGAAAAGGGGATATGATATAGATATAATAGGATGAAAGGGTAGATTAAGGAACTTACTTCTAAAGAGCAACAACTTGTTTAAAATGTTTTACATTGGTATAGATTTTAGTCTATCAATACAAACTTAAAGTTAATTTTGTTATACTGTGTGTATATCTCTACTCTTGTTTAAGGTATTATGTTTATATAGCTCATTTTAAATTATAATGGATAATTATAAATAGATTAATAATTAGTCATCTATGATAATCATACTCATAGCCATGTTAGTTAAGTCTTCTAGATATACATAGAGATATTTCAGATAGATAGGTAATCTTCAAATACTTCAAAGATCTACCAAATATGGCATTTAAAATATTTTTAAAATTTAGACTTTCTGGACAGTGAGACATGTCTGCTCCTGGCAGCACCAATTTACTTCAGAGAGGAGGATGGGCATTGAAGACACCTCATATCTTATTTTCATCTTGGCAAAAATAGCCATTTGGGCAAGAAACTGTTCTTGCCTGGACTACTTGATCAACTGGACATGCAGAACCCATAGAAAGGTGACCACTAAACTTTGCTTGACAAAATGGTTGATAAATAAAGTTGTTTGGCCAATGGCAAGCAGAATAAGATTAGGCAGTACATTTGAGCTGAAGAGAGAGAAGAAAGGAGAGTAAGAGAGACATCAGCCACTGCCCAAGGAGCAACAGGATGCTAGCAGACCAGCAGTATTCCAGCCACGTGGCAACATAGTTTAATAGGAATGGGTTAATTTTAGTTGTACAAGCTAGCTAGCAAGAAGCCTGAGCCCATACGCCATATAATTTGCAATTAATATTAAGCCTCTGAGTGATTATTTTATAAGCAGCTGTGGGACTCCAGGGCTGGGTGGGACCGGAGAAACTTATGGCTACACTGCAACACACTTTTTCTCTTGGGCTGGTTCTACTCCCTGTTAGTATCTCTCCTTGGTGGGTATCCTATGACTCTGGCATCTCTAACATCTTGGGGTGTCTAAGGCAATCCAGGCTTCACCTTCACAGCTTTACATAATGGCCTCTCTTGGCCTCCATTCAGGGACACACCTGACCCATGTCTGGCTTCAGCAGCTTTCTTTAGTTTTGAAGGAAGAATCCATAACCCGTTTTCTCTACCTTTAACTCTAAAGCTAGAACTACGTGGCTGAAGCTGCCAAGTTCTGCTGCTTGCCGGGGCTGGAACTTGTCCCTTATTCAGTTAATTCTTCACTAGCTTTCTGTTTTCAATGGTTTCCTTCACTATCTAAGCTTGCTGTCCTGGAACTCACTCAGTATACCAGGCTGGTCTCAAACTCAGAGATCTATCTACCTCTGCCTCTGGAGTACTGGAATTAAAGGTGTGCACCACCACACCTGACTCTAAGCTTTTCTTTAATTCTTTTTCACAAGTTGGAAACTTAGCTGGGTGGGCTCTTGCTCTGAGGTCACTACTCCCTTTATTCCATTTCTTTCATATTTTTTTTAAGATTTATTTATTATGTATACAGTGTTCTGCCTGTAGGCCAGAAGAGGGCACTAGATCTTATTATAAATGGCTGTAAGCCACCATGTGGTAGCTGGGAATCAAACTCAGGACCTCTGGAAGAGCAGCCAGTGCTCTTAACCTCTGAGCCATCTCTCCAGCTCCCTTATTCCATTTCTTAATCTATTTATCTCCTTGAACACAGGATTTAGCTCCCTTTCTCTTCCTGGTGCTCCTTTTCTCCTCAAATTGTACATGTCCTTACTCAGCTTGTTCCTTTTCATTATAAATATGTATAGAGAGACCAGTAATAACCACACAATAGTGTCAATACTAGCAATCTTCTCTGAAACCTCTTGAGCCAGCCCCCCACAGTTCAAATCACCCTCAGCACCGTCTTCCATGTCCCTGCTCGTACAGCTCATTAAACCCCACTTAAAGCATTCGACTGATTTTTCTAATCCACAGTCCCATAGTCCATAATCATCCAAACAAAAAAACAAAACAAAACAAAACAAAACAAAACAAAAATGGTCAGGCCTATCACAGAAATACCCCTGGTACCTACTTCTTTCTGTCTTAGTCAGGGTTTCTATTGCTGTGAAGAGACACCATGGCCATGGCAACTCTTATAAAGGAAAACATTTAATTGGGACTGGCTTAGAGTTTCAGAGGTTTAGTCCATTATCATCATGGTGGGAAGTAAGGCAGCATGCAGGTAGACATGGTGATGGAGAGGTAGCTGAGAGTTCTACATCTTTATGCACAGGCAACAGGAAGTGAACTTAGACACTTCCTCAAACACTGCCACACCTACTCCAACAAGGCCACACCTCCTAATAGTGCCACTTCCTATGAGCTTATGGGGGCCAATTACATTCAACCTACCACGCCGCCTACTGAATGTTTCCACCAAGGAATTTGAAAACTGCCTTGATTTAGGACCATCGCTGTTTTGTTACTTTAAAGCCTCATCAAACATTACCACATCAGAATGTGGAATTATGGGTAACTTACATCTGTTTTCCTAGGCCATGGCCACTCATATTTGGCTCCAGAATAAACTTTTATCTCATTTGAAACCAGAGTTGTGTCTTTGCAACGACCACACCTGTGAGCAAGCCCAGTAGGTTCACTGGTTCAGCAAGCTGGCCTCGGGTGAGATGGGACTTTGTCTGTCACTGCTGCTCTACGGGGGTGAGTAGACATTTGTTCACGACTCCCTGGGAAAAGCTCTTGCAGCAGTGGGCCAGACGCTGACAGGGCACTGTCAAGTCTTAGTGTAGGCTCCTGGAAAGCCTCTTGAGTTTCCAGCACTTCTCTTTCCTTGGGTGTGTTCCAGGAATCCACTGCAGGGGGCAGGTCAGAGATAAGCAGTGCGGTGGGTATTAAAGGGGAACAAAGTACCTGTTGCTTACTGTTTCAGAACTCATGAAGCAGAAAGGTCAGTGAACTTGGATCTCCTGCTGACCTTTTCTTAATGTGGTAAGTGTTGTCTTTTCTTTCTTCACATTCCCCAGCAGCACAAGGGATGGGCCACTGCACTGTCACATGGCCTTCTGAAGTGCCAGACCCCGAAGTCACCCTCTGTGGGTGAAGATCATGCATCTCTCTCACTGTGGCTTACAACGTTCACAGTGAGGCAGGACCCAACACACCATCATTGGTGCAGTCAGCGTGTTGACTGACTTAAACTATTTGCTTAAATTTGGTATTTAATAGAAAACTATTGGTATCATCTCACAAACTTGGTATGAAAAAAGGAAAGTAAAAATTTATGTCTCAGATATTGAAATTTTGGCAAAATTAGCTTCAGATACAATTTGGGTCATTATTGAACTCAACTTAAAATGTCTTTGTGACTGTTCACAGAGTTGTGATTGGGCCAGCCTGAGAGCCACTCAGAGTCCCCTGTCTTTCAGTGTGGTGCCGGATGATACTCCTACCACACAGGTTAGAAACGGAACAAACCAAATGTTCATAAGCATGATTACTGCTATGTATAAATACATTGTAACGGTCATGGTACTAAGCTCTGTTCACAAACTACAAAGTTTCCCAGTGCCAAAACTGTAGTGGTATTAGAACTCTGGTCAGCACACCCTGTCAAGACATACCCAGAAGCCACTTCAGAGGTGGAAGTACCTGGCGTGTTCACTGCATCTTGTACCAACAGTTTGGCTCAAGAACAGGCTCAGTGGAAAACTCCTCTCTTCGCCTCATATTTTTCAGTAACAAGTCAATTCAGATTTACAACCAATTGTGGAAATAGGGAGTTCTGAAATTATTAGTGAGCTAACCTGGGAACTGAAGGAATTAATTGTCCATTCCCATATCTACTAATTCAGGTGTGTGTGTGTGTGTGTGTGTGTGTGTGTGTGTGTGTGTATGTGTGTGTGTGTGTGTATGTGTGTGTGTGTGTGTGTGTGTGTGTGTGTGTGTGTGTGTGTAATATTTAAAGGAACTGCAGGAGTACAGATGTCAATAAAATACATTGTTTTTAAAATTGCCTTTAGTTATTTTGTGCACGGGGGTGGGGGTGCCCACCTGCAAAAGTGAGTGTGGGAGGTCAGAGAACAACTTGGGAGAGTTGGTTCTCTCCTTCCATCATGTGGATCCTGAGCATTGACCTCAGTTTGTTAGGCTTGGTGGTAAGCACTTTTAACCACTGAGCCATCTTACCAATCCCAAAACACACAATTTCTGATTTCCTAGTCCCACCAAATGATAGGCAGATTGAACAGTGGCCCCTAAAGATGTCTCTATCCCAATCTCTGGTACATGTGATATATAAGCTTACAAAGTGGTAATCTGGGTCCAACAGTTAAGTGTCATCTCCTGAATGTTTTTTTTTTCTTAAGATTTATTTATTTATTATGTATTCACTGTTCTGCCTGTATGTATGCCTGATCGCCAGAAGAGGGCACCAGATTTCATTACAGATGGTTGTGAGCCACCATGTGGTTGCTAGGAATTGAACTCAGGACCTCTGGAAGAGCAGTTAGTGCTCTTAACTTCTGAACCATCTCTCCAGTTCCTTCTCTTGAGTGTTCTACAGTGTCTCCCAAACAAGCACCCCTAGCTGGGGACTGAATGTTCAAACACATGAGCATGTGGGGGACATTTCCCATTCAAACCATAGCAAATGGCAAGATGGACTTCTCAGGTGGCATTAAGTTAAGGCTCTAAAGATAGGGAGCTGACTGTGTTCATTGGGGTCCTTAGGAAAGATCACAGGAAGAGATGGGAAAGAAAAAGGCAGTGACAGTTCTGTGACTACAAAACAGGAAGTGTGCCCAGCCTCTAAGAGCTCAACAGGCAAAGGGGAGACCTGAGGGTTTCCAGAAAGAAGCAGCCCTTTAGGCATGGACTTGGCCCACTTGTTTGTTTGGGGAGATGCTGGGCAGATGTGCTGTGGACATCAGATTTCTGCTGTGACAAAGCCCTGATTGTCTTGCTGACAGCTGGTCTCCAGCCCTTAGCCCAGACCCTGATGGACAGGAGTGCCATCATTCTAATGATCCCCCACCACAGCCAAGCCAAAGATGGACCTGCTTGGTCTTTGTTTCCTTTTTGCCTTTGATATTCTAGAACTATGGAATGTATCACGTCATCAAATCAGTAAGCAGGCCAGACAGGGTTTCACATACCTGCCATCTCAGTGACTCCAGAGGCTGAGGCAGGGGGAAGATCAGACCAGCCAGGGCAACATAGCAAAGCTCTGGCTCCAACTAAGCAAAATCCTGCCATGCATGGTGGTGCGCATCTTTAACCCCAGCACTCAAGAAGCAGAGGCAAGCATATTTCTGGGAGTTGAAGGCCAGCCTGGGCTACATAGAGAGACTCAGTCTCTAAAAACAAAACAAATAAACAAAAAAGCAAAATCCACCTTTTTCTTTAGTAAGAATTTCATCCCATGGCTCAGGCACGACAGGGAAACCATGATGAGTTTTTGTGTGGGTGTGAGACGGTAAGCATTTGAGGTCACTGTCGTATCTATTGGGTGTTGCATCATCTTAAAAGCCATATGTATTGGGCAAAAATACATGAGGTTTCCCTCAAGCTTCTGTAACTTTGCCAGTAAGTCTAGCCTGGGTTTGAGCTGGCCTCAGACCTTCCTTATGAATCTGATGAGGGAATGGAATTAAACACACTTGCTTAGAACAGGGTTCATGAGCCCCATGTCAGAGGCCTTGAGTGCTCACACCTCCTACCACAACCCTCTCGAGCCCGACAAACAGAGTTAATAAGTATACAGATGCCCCATGATCCAAGAAGTGATTCTAATGCCCTGCCTCACAGTCTGCAGATAGCCAAACCTGTAGACTTTATATATAAGCCATATATATAAAATGACAATATTTGCATATAACATATTTATATACTTCCTCCTGTATACTTAAAATTGTACTAAATTGCAATATAAATGCTATATAGTCATCTTGCTGCATTATTTAGAGAATGCATGTTCAGTATAGACATCAAAATATTTCTTGACTATTTCCTATCTGAGGCTGGTTGAGTCTACAGATAGTGAACCTGTGGATTCAGAGAGCCAACAATACAGTTCTCACAGACACTGGTGAGCAAGACAAAACCCTGCCCTTATCCTAGGTCGCGGGATTGTGACAGACACTGATGTGAAACCCTCCCACAACCTGTCAGGAGTGTGGTCTATAAACTAACTCCAGGAGAACTTGGCTCAAATGCTGGGCTAGGATCCTGGCTGAGGTTGCCAAAGGCGATAAGTAGGATACTGATCACTTTGTTAAGAGGTGAGAGACAAGAAAGGCTGCCAGGCCTTTCCCATTTTATCTTCCTGTTTCCAGAATAATGGGGGTCCCCCCTCACCCCCCTGTAGTCGACCACTGTTACATTTCCAGTTTCTCCAACTAAGAGTCTTAGGCTTTTTCTTTTCCTCTACCTTCAAGTTAAAGGTCCAACCATCAGACTTCGAAAGAAAAGCAACAATAAAGTTTTCCTTGGGTGATTCAAGATGCAAATATTGGAAGCAAAGGACATTTAAACTTTATTCCTTTTTTGAATTTTTTTTTAAAGAGGTTTAAAATTACTTCCAGATCTTATGACTAAAACTAACATGACATCTGGGAAAAGAACAAAGACAGTTGATCAAATCGAAGCAGCTTCAGTTTGCTACAATGATGCATCAGATACTGGATCATGAGTTGTAACAAATGAACTAAGGTAAGATGTTTTCTCCACACAGCACCTCTCTGTGCTATGTGCATGTTCTTTATGGCAAACCTAACTCTTCTAAAACATGCTTATTAAAAAGAGTGCATCCTACTCTCCAAAACTCATTCTGTGATGGCAGGAGCTCCATGAGATAATCTAAGCATCACAATTTGGGCTAAACCAAATGCCCACAAAGTGGGTAGGAACTACTCCAAATGAATTCTTCAGACCTTTAGCCACAGAGAAGATTCCGGCTTCCGTTTTTTTTAGCTGAGGATCGAACCCAGGGTCTTGCGCTTTCTAGGCAAGCGCTCTACCACTGAGCTAAATCCCCAACCCGATTCTGGCTTTCTTAATGGCTGTAATGATCAGTATTAGCTGTCAACTTGACAGAATCTAGAATCCCCTCAGAGACTGGTCTCTGGGTATGCCTGTGGAGGATTATGTTCATTGTGTTCCTTGGGATGGGAAGATCTGCCCACTGTGGGCAGTATCATTCCCTGGATGGGCTCTTGGACTAAGTGAAGGAAGGAAGCTGAGCAGCAGCAGATGTACATCACCCTCTGCTTCCTGATTGGAAGCAATGTGACCGCATCCTGCCACCTTGACTTTCCCGGCATGATGGATGGTACCCAGAACTGTGAGCCAGAATCAGCCCTTTCTCCTTTAAGTTGCTTTTGTGGGGTATTTTATCAGAGTAACAGGAAAAGGAAACTACGACAGTAGTAGTGGAGGCCAGGCACTTCAGAGATGCAAGTGGGAAGCAGACTCTTTTAGGAATTGCCCCAAACGAGGAGAGCAGAGGCATGTACCCTGAGTGGTGTGTATTCAGGGTGGAGTGCATCTCTGGGCTCCCAGCATGTTTTATTTTCCAGTTTTGACTTGATTCCTCCTGGGTGTTGCTTACATTGCCTCTTCAGTTTGGGGACGGTTTATTTTTCTTATCTGCTGAGAAACTGTGTCTGTTTCTTAAGTTGTCTTCAGGTCTCTTGTCTTCCAGGAAACTTTATTAGGCTGGCGACACAGTTATTACCACAGATAGTGCTTGTTTCAAGCTTACTTTTCTTTGAGTATCAGACCAGTTTACAATAAAATACATTAAAAACCAGCCTTGCTAAGTGGATCTGTAATCATGTAGCCTGCTGTGAGTATTGTAAGCCTCTTCAGTCAGGCTTGGTTTTGCAATTACACCATTAAAAACATTCCCATCAGTTTCTCAGAGACCCGCCCTACAACATTCCCAATCCAACAGCTAATTCACTGGTCTCACTGCTACTGACTTATCACCACACTTTGACATAGTTACCTATCTCCTCCTCCTCTTTCTCCTCCTCCTTTTCTTCCTCCTCTGCCTCCTCTTTCTTCTTCTAAGGCAGGGTATCACTATGTAGCCCTAGCTGACCTTGACCTTGCTATGTAGAACAGACTAGTCTCAAACTCATAGACACTTGCTTCCTCCTGTCTCCTGGGTGCTCCTGCTCCCATCTAGAGTGAGCTTTCTATTCTTTTGTGGTTCCCGGGCTTTTTACTGTGCCCACAGCTGCTCCTTCTGTCCCCCCCCCGCCCCGTCCTTCTTGGATGCTCAAGCTCATAGCCTATTCCTTTTTTCTAGTGCATTCTGTTTCCCCAGGGTTTTTATGATGCTCCTGGCTTTATACTTCATCCCTGTTGATGATCATCTAGCCTCTCTGATCTCCTAACCTCTTCCCTAGGTTTCAGGCTCCGGTGTGCAGCATTTGACCTGAAGGTTCTTTCTGAAGGTTTAGTAAGCACCTGTCAAACATACAGCTCTTTTTTCCCCAAGAAAATTCAGAGTTCCAGGTAGAGGAGAAATTCTAGGGCCAGTTTTTGCCGTCCCTAAGCTCTGTGTTCCCAAGGCTAAACATAAAAACCAATAGTCATGTTTGGGTTCACCAGATTCCAGGCTGCTTCCCACCAGAGGCCCTCCAGTCAGCCCATGTAGTGTAGACCCTGGTAGGCTATCTCTGCTCTCCATCCCAGGCCCTCTCCATTCATGTCCCAAATTCTCACAGCTGTTTCCAGAGACTGCCACCTCTTCCCAGTCATTCTCTGTCACTTGGGACCCTATAGATCAACAAACCTTTAGCCAGTTGAGAGAGGGGGGCAAATTAATACAATTAGAGATAAAAAGGAGATATATATATATGTATGTATATATATATATATATATATATATATATATATATACAACTTACCTGAGTTAAAGCAAGATGAAATTAATAATTTAAATAGATCCATAATATCAAATGAGATCAAACAGTAATTATAATTTCCCATTTGAAAAACCCCCAGGACCAGCTAGTTGGGTTTAGTGTGGAATTCTACCATACCTTCAAAGAACCAACTCCAGCACTCCTCAAATTATTTTGTAAAATAGAAAATGAAGGAATATTTGCAAGTTTTTTTTACAAAGCAAGTGTTACCTGGACACCAAAACCAGACAAAGATGCAGTATCAACAAAAAATGATAGGCCAGTCTCTCTGATTGGACATGCATGCAAAAATTCTCAACAACAAAATACTTGCAAACTGGACTCAAGAGCACATTAAAATGATTATCCGCCATAACCAAGTTGGCTTCATTCCAGAGATGTTGGGATGGTTCCATACATAAGTCAGTACATGTAATCTATCAATACAGAAACTCATGGATAGAAACTACAAAAGGCCTTTGACAAAATCCAGCATCCCTTCATGATAAAAGTCCTAAAGAATTTATGGATATAGGGAACATACCTCAACATAATAAAGTTAATATACAGTAAGTCCACAGCTAGCATCTTGTTAAATGGAGAAAAACTCAAAAGCATAGCCACTGAAATCAGGAACAAGATCAGGATGTCCATTTTCCCTCCTCCTGTTAAATAAAATCCTTGGAGTCTGAGCTAGAGCAAAATGGATACAAATAGGAAAGGAAAAAGTCAAAACATCCTCACTTGCTGATATAACGGTACTATTCATAAAAGACCCCCACGACTCTACCAGGAATTGCTACAGCTGATAAACACATTCAGCAGAGTAGCAGGATACATAATTACCCTGCAGAGATCAGTAGTCTTCCTAAACACACAGATACTCTGGGAAACAGTGCCAGGCACAGTAGTCTAAAGATACCTTAGAATAGGCCTACCCAAGGAAGCGAGAGACTCACACAGTGAAAACTTTAAGATACTGAAAAAGAAAGTGAAGATGATTCCAGCAGATGCAAAGCCCTCCCGTGCTTGTGGATTGGTAAGATTCATTTTGTGAAAACAGCCATTCTGACAAAAGCAATCTATAGATTCAACACAATCTCCATCAAAAGTCAAAACTTCTTCCCAGAAATGGAAAACAATAATCTTAAATTTCATATGAAAATACAAAAGACCCAGGATATCCAATATTGAACAATCAAGAAAAACTAGGAGGTACCACCACCCCAGATTTCCAGATATACAATATAGCTATAGTAATTAAAAAATAGCATAATATGGCATAAAAACAGACACATTCATCAGTGGAATAGAGTTGAGGGTCCACATATAGGTCCACACTCCCCTAGATGCCTGATTTTTCACAAAAGGCCAACAATACACAATAGGGAAAAGACAGCATCTTCAATAATGCTGCTGGTTAAATTGGGGGGCTACATGAAGAATGAAATTGAGTCCTTGTCTCTCACCCTGCATAAAACTCAACTCCAAATGAGTGAAAAAAAACTTCAGCATAAGACCTGATACCCTGATTCTGATAGAGAAAGAAATAGAGACTGAGCTGGAACCCACAGGCTAAGGAAAGGACCTTCTGGACAGGACCCTGGTATCAACAAATGGGGCCTCATGAAACTTACAAGCTTCTGAACATAGGGCGCCATCATTCTAGTGAAGTGGCAACCTACAAAATGGGAAGGAAACATCACCAGCAATACATCTAACAGAGGTTGTTAGTGTCCAGAATACTCAAAGAATGAAAACCATTAAGCATCAAGAAAACAGACAACCCAATTCACAACTGAGGGCAAAAGTGAACAGAGAGCTCTCAAAAGGTGAGTACAAATGGCTGAGAAACATTTCTTAAATGTTCAACATTCTTAGCCATCAGGGAAATGTAAATTAAAATTACTTTGAGATTCCACCTTACTCCAGTCAGTTGACTTCTATCAGGAACAAACAAATGATGCCTAATGCTGGCAAGGATGTGGAGAGAGAATAATGCTTCTTCTCTGCTCGTGGGAGTGAACACTGGTGCACCTACTGTGAAGGTCAGTGTGGAGGCTCCTCAGAAAGCTAGAAGTAGACCTCCTACAAGATCCAGCTCCATCACAAGTAGGTATGTCCTTAAAGACTCCATGCCCACTCTGAGGACAGCTATAGCTGCTCACCCAAGAAATGTAATCATTCCAGATGTCTGCAACTGATGGATGAGTACCTAACGTGTCACATTTATGCAACAATATTATTCAGTGACAAAAAAACAAATTAGGGAAACCACAGGTAAATGGTGGAGCTGGAGAAAGTCATTATGAGTGAAGTGGCCTACATCCAGAAAGAGAAGCTGTGGCAGTTTGAGAGAAAATGGCCCCCAAAGGGAGTGGCCCTATCAGGAGGTGTGGCCTTGCTGGAGGAAGTGTGTCACTGTGGGGGCGGGCTTTGAGGTCTCTTGTGTTCAAGCTTCCCTCAGTGTGACGGTCAGTTGACTTCCTGTTGCCTGCAACATGTAGGACTCTCAGCTCCAGCACCACGTCTACCTGCACGCTGCCATGCTCTCTGCCATGATAAAGGACTGAACCTCTGAACTGTAAGCAAGCATTCCTAATTAAATGTTTTCTTTATAAGAGTTGCCATAGTCATAGTATCTCTTCACAGCAAGAAAAACCAAAACTAAGATATAAATCTTGCATGTTTTCTCTTGTATTTCTGTTAGCTTTGAATCTTTAGATATGAGTATTTCATTTGGAATACCTACAGAGATCAGGAAATAAGTAATGGACCATGGGGTGCTTTCAATGGAGGATAGATATAATGAAGTGATATAAAAGATTAAGAGAGAATGATGGATCAGGAAGGGTTAAATGTGAGTTAGGGGGATTGAAGGACAGGCTAGAAGAGTGAATACCAGGAATGATAAATAATACTAAAGACTTTTCAAAAACAGTCATATGGAAACCCTTTCAAAAGCAGTTTTATGAGTGCAGAAAGTTCCTAAAATACATAATGGATATGAAGAGTTGAGGTAGAGTTTCTCTGTAGTGGGGCAGCAAAGCCCCTAATAGACATCACAGTGCCAGGAATGGCTTACTTCTTTTGGAGTTGTTAGCCAATGAAGTCCCATGGACCTTGAAACATTACAAGTCATTGTCCTTGCTATAGGCCATGGTTTTGGTTATAGGGTCCAGGATGATGGAGATCGGTCTACTCTACAGACTGCAAAAGACCCTGTTGTTGAGGACACTACACACTCGAGCCATAGAACATGGGAAAATTGAGCTGGTGCTAACCTGGAGCTTCAGCTGATTTTCCTAGCATTGGAAGCTCTTAAGCATGCTACCAGAGGAGAAAAGTAATCATTAGCCTAAACCTGCTAGGAACCTTGCAAACTATGGCAATGACCAATGTCTTGGTTTGGGTTTCTATAACTGTGAAGAGACACCATGACCACAGCAACTCTTATCAAGGAAACATTTAATTGGGGATGACTTACAATTTCAGAGGTTTAGCCCATTATCATCATGGTGGGAAGCGTAGTGGTATGCAGGCAGACATGGTGCTGAAGAAGAAGCTAAGAGTTCAACATCTTGATCTACAAGCAGCAGGAGACTGTGTGCCACACTGGGTATAACTTAAGCATACAAGACCTCAAAGCTTGGCCCCACAGTGACACACTTCCTCTAACAAGGCCATACCTCCTAATAGTGCCATGTCCTATGTGCCAAGCATTCAAACACATGAGTCTATGGGAGCCATACCTACTCAAACCACCACAGCCAGCCTGACAAGATGTGGCCTCTGGTACAATAGTGGCACAAACATCATGAGAGTAACCAACCACTTTCTGATCAAATTTAAGACCTGGTCTTCACTGTTACTAGGGCCAAGAAACCATGGTTGGATCCCTCAAGGATATCCTATTACTATTATTATGTTAAATTGACATAAAATTAAACAGACTCATAATGATTTCTTACAGAAGAGGGGCCAGAAATATTATAAGAGCTAGAGGCAGTGGATGACTGCAGGGAAACAATGATACATCAGGGCCAATGCACATGTGAACTCACAAGGGTTGTGACAGTATGCACAAGATCTTTGCAAGTTCAAGTCAGACAAAAATCCCAGCATGGAGAGAGAAGGAGGGCACAAGTCCTACTCCTAGCCAAGGAGCTATTGGCAATTGATCACTGCTGGGGGAGTCAGGGTAGCCCTGGTCTGTCACCCATGCCCCAGTGAAAGACCACACGTTATAGAATACATGGGCAGCACCAATTGGCTTATCTTCTTTTAAAGGGTACAAAGTTGGGTGGCTGGGTAGGGGATGAGGTGGATCAGGGAGGAACTCAGGGAGGAGGTGAATATGATCAAACTTCTCACAATATGTTTTGTAAGAAATTCACAAAGGAATAACAGACACAATGAGAAGAAAAAACACCACCAACAACAACAAAGAAGAAAAATGGCTGTCAGTAAGGGGCAATGTCCTTTACAAAGTGGTAGCTAGCCTTCTGGCATGCCAAAACTGACTGACATCAGGCCAAGTACTCTCCATATTTTTTGTTCACTAGATTATTAAGTTTTATTTTGGAATAGGTCTCGCTATGTTGTTCTGGCTGGTCTTGAACTCCTGAACTCCAGTGATCCTTCCACAGGACAAGTCGGCACCCTAGGCACACACCACCTGGCTTTACTTAGTAATGCTAACATGGAATGTGCCAGGTGCTGCTTAGGTTTTAGGCCACTGACGACTTGCAATAACCCTAAAGGTAGATAGCAAACCCCCACTATCCTATTAGAAAATGGAGACACAAAGTGGCTGGATAACTCATCAAAGATCCAGGATCTAGTTAATAATGGCTCAGACTTTAACCCAGACAGCCAAATACACCATAAGGAGCCACAGTGGAAACACAGTGCTGTGACTGAGCCCAAGGCCATGGGCAGACTCCATGGATGTCCCAGACCTTGTAATCCATTGCTAGACTCTGAGGCCTCTAAATGAACTGTCTATGGAAATCGTATGCTTAATGAGATGAATTAAGTAGGTTCTGTTTTATATAAACACTCCAGAAACACCCTTTGTAAAAGACCCAGGTATAAATCAGTGAGGTTCAAGTTCATCATTAGAAGAGAAGCTAATATAATCCACATGCTGCCTCAACTAATGTGGGTATGGAGTGTGGTACAAAGAACAGGTCAGTAGGAACCTCAGGAATTGCTCACAAAAATGGGTGGCTACCTCTCCTGGGCATGACAGATTTGGCAGTGAGCAAAACCTTCTAGTTTCCCCCTGGAGTGACCTGGAATATGCTCAGGTAATCTATTTACTGGCTTTTGAACCCATGGCTTTGCCCAGCTGCCCACTAGACAGGGTCAGGCTGTTTGGACTGACTGCCGACCACGCTGCTGACCTCTTACTTGTCTCTTAATGGCATGGACCCCAGCCACTGGGCACCGGTCTTCCACGCTGATCACTCGCCAGCGTTAAGCAATGAAAAACCAGTGTGGAAAGGAAAACTGGAAAATACGACTGAGCCGTTGAAAAGCACTAATTTCCCTAAACACTTTACTGAAACTATTATTCTCAGAAACTGCCCTACTTCTGTCAAAAAAATTGTTTTCCCTCCAAACATATTGCATTATTCAATCTAAAAATAAAAAGTTAAGAACTTCTCAAGAATCACCCTTTCCCTCTCTTTCTCTCTCTCTGTCCCTCTCTTACATACACACATAGATAGATAGATAGATAGATAGATAGATAGATAGATAGATAGATAGATAGATAAAATTCAAAACAAGTTCGCAAACAATTGAAATTTGGATTTTCAGTATTTTATAAGGACTTCCCCCTATAAATATGTCATACAATGTTTGAACCACACTCCCCCGCCCCAAATATACCAACATACTTTTTGCTAAAATCTGCAAGAGCATGTTTATAAAACAATAAAATTGATGGAGTGCATATGGACTATGGGACTTGCATTAAAACACTCTTCTTAGTTTGTTATTTATCACACTTCCCCACTTAAAAAAAGCACCATTTTTTAAGTTAATCTGCCTTGTGATGCTTATTTGAGAAGTTTACTGTTTACTTTTTTTCATTTCGTGCTGTCTGAGGAGTAAACTCCATAAGCCCTGACATGTAAGTGGGATGTAGACACCACTGAAGGATAAAAGCAAAGTGCCAAAAGCATCCCAGGCTATGCAGCTTCTGAGTTCTTGAAGTTCTTTGTGATTCACTACAGAGAAGAGAGGGATCTGGGTCTGCTTGCTTTCCTTGTTACTAGGTAGAAAACACTAACAGAAAAGACTAAATCTTTAAAAATAGAAACAAGTTCAGATTCCTGTCTATTTAGGGACTAATGAAAAGACCATTTCATTCCTTGCTTAATGCCCTGGAAAGTGTTTCCTTTACAAGGTAGAGACGGTGGAAAGCTATCCAGTTGCTTGGAAGCCCACCTCCCTTCCGGGACATACTCAGGGGCTGTGGCAGTTCCGAGAAGGTTGCCCTTGATAGAATCCTCCAGCAGTCTTGGAACTTCCCGGCCATGCAGCCCACAGCCTGAAGGTATTAAAGTTGTTGAGCTGACAGGCTTTTTAAACAGAGCAGAGGCGCTACTCACATCTCGCAGCTCCACGAGGCCTTTCCTCTCCCATCTGCAGCCTGCGGATCTCTTCCCTGGCCACTGATCCTTCACCCTGGCTTGACAGCTGGTTTCATCTGCAAGCCCGGGTGGAATGTGTGGTCTCGTGGTCTCTCACTTGCTGTTCTTTTCCGTTTCCAGAGGGCCAGTGGCCTGGTGGTTTCCGTGGCAACCAGAAGGAAGCTGGCTGACCTACCAGTTTTATTAACCACACAGTGGAGAGAACCTGTAAGCCGGGAAATTTCCAGAAGAAACTGAGGGTACTGCTGCTGTAGACTGACCCCAAAGGAGAAGCACAAATGGAAGAAAGTCTACCCTGGCAAGAAACTGGATGGATTAATAGTGGACTGGGAGATGCCTTGATACTTTTACATCCACGATTCGTTCCACTCTCTTAAGCCTGATAAATTGTTACTTGTGGTAAGTGCCTCAGCTGGTATAAACTGTGATTGTTCCAAAAGTCTCTTCTTTCTCATTAACTCCTATTTTTAAATGCTAGAAGCCAGAAAATCAGTAAATATGGGAAAAAAAAAGAATCTCTGTCCATTAAATTGTGGCTTAGTCCACTTGGGGGTCCTTCAAGATGTTCTAAACCAGGAGGCTTAAAAACAACCACTGTATCTTAGTCTTTGGAGACAGAAACTTAAGACGCAGGCTCCAGGCTTCAATGTCTGATGAGTGTGTGTGTGTGTGTGTGTGTGTGTGTGTGTGTGTGTGTGTGATGTCTAGGCTCATAGACAGCCAATCTTCTAGGCATGTTCTCACAGCTCTCCTTCTATGACTACAAACCCCATTCATGAAGGTTCCACCCTGTGCCCTAACATCTGGTCTTTAGTGACCAATGAGGGTTTACTAAGTATGGGAGGAGTCATACGGATGGAGGAGGGTCTCACTAATGTAAAGCACTATGGGACTAGAGAAATGGATGGATGTTTGCTTGGATGTGGAGTAACAATGTTCCAAAAAGAGTAGCACCTGTCCACCTGTCCGTCCATCCATCCATCCATCCATCCATCCATCCATCCATCCATCCATCCACAGAGCTTACCACACACAAGAACTGGGTCAGGAGACTTGAAAGGCATGGAGATAAATAGGAGGAATTATACAAGCACACTGTGATAAACGTGAAGGAAGGAACAAAAAAATACATGCACATCTTAGAGATGGTGGGGATTCCTTTAGCCAGGGAGACAGGAATTTGAATGGTACCATTTTATCAGGGCCCTAAAAGATGGCCAGGACTGGAGTGGGAAAAGTTTGTGTGTGGGGGCTGTGGCACTTGCCTGAAGGTCAGGGGACAATCTCAGATAGATGCTGGCCTTTACCTTCCATGTTGTCTGACTCTTTCTCTCTCTTCCTCCCCCTTTTCTGCTGTGTACCCTAGTCTAGATGGCACTAGTTCCCTGTGCCTCTCCTCCCCCCAGGGGCACTGACGTCACGGGCACATGCATTCCACAGTCGGCTCTGTGTGGGCTCTGGGGGCTTGAACTGGGACCCATGCTCACATAACAAGCCCTTTACCTGCTTATCCTCTCCTGGCTCATGTAGTCTGACAACTGTGGTGTTCCATGGATCCCGGGGGATCCAGGTCCTCAAACAACCAAGCAAATGCCAGAGCTAAGGTTTAGAGATGGCAGTCCCAGGCCTAGTGAGCTCTTCTGAAAACCACCAGATCACAGCCAGGACAAAGGGACCCAACAAGTGTTTACTCTTGCTGGTTTGTGGTCCCACTGATGGCAGTTTCCTTCCAACTGAAACCTTGGCCTCAGGAGGGTGGGGAGGTTTGAGAGATAAAGAGAAGGCCATGCGTGTGGGAGAACAGAAACTTGGAAGATGCTCCAGGGCACCTTGCCAGCATCTAAAAGTCCATAATCAACTGGCAGGGAGCAGACTGACCTGCCTGTGGATCTGTCTGCAAGCGTCAGGGCCTAGGGTCCAGCTCTCACAGCCACTGTGTTGGCTTGGGCTTTTCCAAAATGCAGGTCTTTGTGTGTCACCCCTGTACCTTGTGAGTATCCTTCACCCCATTCCTGTTAGTGACCCTGATAAAAACTCACTGGTAGCCAGGTGGTGGTGGCACACACCTTTAATCCCAGCACTCGGGAGGCAGAGGTAGGCGGGTCTCTGTGAGTTTGAGGCCAGCCTGGGCTACAGAGCGTGTGATCCAGGACAGCCAGGGCTACAGAGAAACCCTGTCTCAAAAAAAAGAAAGCAATAACAACACAACTCACTGGTTCACCAGGTTGCTATGGGTGTAATTGTTACCTTTGTTTTCCTGCAGTTTCTCTTTCTGGAGTGAGTAGTCAAGTGTGCATTACATCTTCCCAGGAAAAGGCTAACCTCAGCAAATGCGAGCACACACTATATACACCACACACACTGTTACACACTATATACACCACACACACTACTTACACACTATATACACCACACACACTACTTACACACTATATACACCACACACACTATTACACACTATATACACCACACACACTACTTACACACTATATACACCACACACACTATTACACACTATATACACCACACACACTGTTACACACACTATATACACCACACACACTACTTACACACTATATACACCACACACACTACTTACACACTATATACACCACACACACTACTATACACACTATATACACCACACACACTACTATACACACTATATACACCACACACACTATTACACACAGTATATACACCACACGCACTATTAGACATACTGTATATACCACACACACTACTTACACACTATATACACCACACACACTGTTACACACACTATATACACCACACACACTACTTACACACTATATACACCACACACACTGTTACACACACTATATACACCACACACACTACTTACACACTATATACACCACACACACTGTTACACACACTATATACACCACACACACTACTTACACACTATATACACCACACACACTACTTACACACTATATACACCACACACACTACTATACACACTATATACACCACACACACTACTTACACACTATATACACCACACACACTGTTACACACACTATATACACCACACACACTACTTACACACTATATATAACACACACACTACTTACACACTATATACACCACACACACTGTTACACACACTATATACACCACACACACTGTTACACACACTATATACACCACACACACTGTTACACACACTATATACACCACACACACTGTTACACACACTATATACACCACACACACTATTCACACACTATATACACCACACACACTACTATACACACTATATACACCACACACACTACTATACACACTATATACACCACACACACTACTTACACACTATATACACCACACACACTACTTACACACTATATACACCACACACACTACTTACACACTATATACACCACACACACTGTTACACACTATATACACCACACACACTACTTACACACTATATACACCACACACACTACTTACACACTATATACACCACACACACTATTACACACTATATACACCACACACACTACTTACACACTATATACACCACACACACTGTTACACACTATATACACCACACACACTACTTACACACTATATACACCACACACACTACTTACACACTATATACACCACACACACTGTTACACACTATATACACCACACACACTACTTACACACTATATACACCACACACACTACTATACACACTATATACACCACACACACTACTATACACACTATATACACCACACACACTACTTACACACTATATACACCACACACACTACTTACACACTATATACACCACACACACTACTTACACACTATATACACCACACACACTGTTACACACTATATACACCACACACACTACTTACACACTATATACACCACACACACTACTTACACACTATATACACCACACACACTATTACACACTATATACACCACACACACTACTTACACACTATATACACCACACACACTACTTACACACTATATACACCACACACACTACTTACACACTATATACACCACACACACTACTATACACACTATATACACCACACACACTATTACACACAGTATATACACCACACGCACTATTAGACATACTGTATATACCACACACACTACTTACACACTATATACACCACACACACTGTTACACACACTATATACACCACACACACTGTTACACACACTATATACACCACACACACTACTTACACACTATATACACCACACACACTGTTACACACACTATATACACCACACACACTACTTACACACTATATACACCACACACACTACTTACACACTATATACACCACACACACTACTATACACAAGCGGCGGTAATGCTAAATATCTGATCGATAGAAGGCCCTGTGCTGGACGAGGGAGGGGGTGGGGGGGGGGAGAGGAAAGAGCGAGATTATAGTGTGTAAGTAGTGTGGTGTGGTTGTATATAGTGTGTTAAAGTAGTGTGTGTGGTGTATATAGTGTGTAAGTAGTGTGTGTGGTGTATATTAGTGTGTATAGTAGTGTGTGTGGTTATATAGTGTGTAAGTAGTGGTTGTGTGGTGTATATAGTGTGTAAGTAGTGTGTGTGTGTGTATATAGTAGTGTGTGTTGAAAGTGTGTGTGGTGTATATAGTGGTGGTAGTAGTGTGTGTGGTGTATATAGTGTGTAGTAACAGTGTGTGTGGTATATATAGTGTGTAAGTAGTGTGTGTGGTGTATATACTGTGTGTAATAGTGTGTGTGGTGTACATAGTGTGTAAGTAGTGTGTGTGGGTGTATATAGTGTGTAAGTAAGTGTGTGTGGTGTATATAGTGTGTAAGTATGTGTGTGGTGTATATAGTGTGTAAGTAGTGTGTGTGGGTGTGTATAGTAGTGTGTGTAAAGTGTGTTGTGGTGTGTAATAGTGTGTAGTGTGGTATAGTAAGTGTGTGTGTGGTGTATATAGTGGTGTAAGTAGTGTGTGTGGTGTATATAGTGTGTAAGTGAGTGGTGTGTGGTGTATATAGTGTGTAAGTAGTGTATATGGTGTATATAGTGTGTATAGTAGTGTGTGTGGTGTATATAGTGTGTATAGTAGTGTGGTGTGGTGTATATAG